>NW_009731284.1:0-15241 GCF_000703405.1 Apaloderma vittatum | reverse complement strand
CTGAACCCGCAATAGCAGTTGCCCTTGTAATGTGATCTGCAGACTTTTAAAACCCAGCCCATTGATTAGCTGCAGGATGGCAGGATTTGATTGTATTTATTTATTTATTTGTGCCTGGAGCAGAACACTTAATCAATGAACACTGGCAAAAAAACCTGATAAAGAAAAAGCAGCAATAATCTAATATCAAAGACAACTTCTGTACACAAACACTACTAATCAGATTGGCTTTCATGACTACCTAAAGAGAAATTTAACCTTAAAAATGACCCCAAGTTACTAGAGACACTGCAAGTAATTATGTTCTAGAGAGCTTCCTTCTCGACATTAATTATTATTTCTACTACAGAGGTACACTAGAGTCAAGTCCTAACTCAGGAAATCGTCATGTGAGATACTGAATAGTTCCTAAAAGAAAAGCACAAAAAGGTGTTCTGAAAAGAAGTGGTCTAAGCTGGACTGAAACACTCCAATAAAAAGCTAAAACAAGGATCTGATGGTAAAAAAATTTGTGTTTTATCCCCAGTTTTTGGAAGGTAAAACCAGTTAGAGAAGCCGCAGAACCCGCTGATTGTGTTTTACTCTCTGAGCAGGAAAATAGCCTGGTAATTAGGCCACTATGTGGGAGAAGTGGCCTCAAAGTCATGACATCTGACGGGTGTTTCTCAAGGTAACTGTACAGGAGAGGAGAAAATGTTGTAACCCTGGTTTACCTTTCTGCAAGGTGGTGACAAGAGCCTGTGCAGGTGCTGTAACCGGTGGCTTTGCATCTCAAAAGGAGCAGCAGCGGAACATGACGTTACCTCCTGTCCGATATCGGGCCTTACTCTGCCGCCTGTGCAATCAATGGCAAAACTCCTGCTCAGTGCAGAGGTGGCAGATTGGGCTCATTCGATGTTGAGGACATTCCCAGCAGCGAGCTCGGCGTGATCCTCTCTCCTCAGCTATTGTTCATGCTGTAATCAGGCACATCCATCACGCAGCCTTGGATCTGTCTGTGTCCTCTTGCCCCCACCCACAGCTCATCGCTCAGTCTGCCTGAACAATGGATGGGGTGACCCTCCGAGTCTCTTTCCTGTGAGGTAACTACAAGTGGGAATATGCCTTTGTTCTGAACTTCTATTAGCCTGTGGACACGGCTGAGGTTAGCATATGGCATTTGCTAATGGTCCCTCCAATGCCACATTTCTCATAGGCAGATAATTTAATAGAGTTGATGTCTATATCCCTTAACAAATTGAATTAAAAATATTGCAGCAGCTGCACATGTAATAGAATCTACATGCTCTTCAGCAACCTCCTTCACTATAGGCTATTGTTTTACACAGTAATAGAAGGTCCATAAGCAAAGACATGCAGAAACTGGGGCAATGGACAAGACAACACTTGCCTCTCACTATAATACTGTGTAGAAAACCAGTTATATGCACTTTCCTTGTCTCTGTGCTGAACGAGCTATGCATCCATCTGTCTTCTCTCGTTTTTTATTAGAGCCATTAGTTATATATCAGAACAGTAGGTAATAACAATGTCATACCCATAACACAGATGTTAATAAAAGAATGATGTTTAACCTGCTGACAGGCAGATCCCTAACTTTGTATTGTTAGTTCATGCTTCCTTCATCCAATGGAGTTCATTACCTTCAATCCCCACGTGCCTCCTGACACCCATTTGTAAACTCCCCGGTTGACAACCTGCATCATACTTTCACATACAAAACATCTGGGATCCAGTCTGAATCCGAGCACCTCTCTGATTCTTCTAAACTTCTCTTCTGTATTATCTGATACAGATGGAGCGCTATAATTAAGCCTGTGAGATCCAAACATATGAAGTGAATCTTTTTTAAAACACATTTCCTAGAGAGTGGGGCTCTGGTGTGCGAGTTGCAGTGGTGGAAGACAGGAAGATAAATGTTTCACAGGGTAAAGTAACCCAGAAAAAATCCAGACATGGGTTAAATGCCACTTAGGTTCACGTGCTAAACATTTTATACTATTAGGCTTGGAAATATAACCCTGATAAAGGGCTAGCGTGGGACTGAGCCATACCTTAGGTAAATTTCCTACTCTCTTTCCTTCCTGACCATAATAATGAATTTATGATTTGTGGAAAGCAAAGCTACTTATTATTGAAATTAAAGATTAATGTAATGAAAAATTACAATTTCTACATTCTTGTTGTGTTTCTAGACCTCTGATTCAATACAGTGTGAAGGTCAGGATGTTAAAGGGTGTATGTCCCCCCCAAGCCCACACAGCTGCCCACATACATATAAATGGCTCCACAACACAGGTTGTTACGCACACAGAATCCGCAGAACCCCTACAGAATATAAAGCTTTTTCCACGCCAGGCTGATAGAGGCTAGAATAAACATGGCTTGTTCTGCCTCCTGCTCGCCTTCTGTTCACGTCTGCCCGTTCTGTTACCAAGTGCACCGGGGATGTTCAGGGCTTTGGATGAGGCTCATCTGGAATTCCCCAGCCTGCAAGGCACTTGCAGTCTGTACACATGAGCACTTCTAACACATCTTGAAAAATCTCAGTCTGTATTAGGGGCTGCAGCAAAGGCTCAGATGGCAGATATTTTTTCCAATTATTCTTGGGATGGCAAGCCAATTTTGTGCCTTGTTAAGTAAATTACTCCTTTAATAGGACGGGTTTACATATCTGGTGTAGTAGCCTGAGGAAGTGAGTTTTCATTTTGCACATAATCGTTCTGAATGTTGACAGACTACAGGAAAGGCACAGATCATATTTTCCATTCGCAAGGACACCGATCAGACTCTTAACCAGAATCAATAATCAAATCTATTAACATAAGACACTAAACAAAAATGTCCTCATTTTGTTTTCGCTTTGCAGTGACATAACTTTGGAGGAACTCATGAGAAGCCATTAGGTGGCCACAGTCTTTATAATGAGCAAATGCAATAGGACCGTCTTTAGAAATCATTGCCAGCACCACTTCAATGTTCTTTAACCAATATTTAGCTGGAACAATCCAAATCTCCCCTTTGAAGCTAACTGATTAGTATTTGTGATGCATCTTGAGATCTGTAGATTAAAAGCTCCAGAATAAGACAATGTCTTACTCTATTATTAGCCAAACTTATAGAAACACACAATGAAATTAAATCACTGCAAAAACCTTGATGCTTCCTCTCCCCTTTATTTTCCTCCATCCTTTAATTCTATTTCTTTGATAAACTATTACATTTCAAGAGCCCGGTCCTTAATACTCCTTTTGTAGCTACAGAAAGTGCATTAGGAATGATTTGCCCGTTTGCCAGCGGAGAAGATTCACAGGCATCAGTTCCAAATGTTCCAAAGCAGTATAGCAGCCTTTGATGATAAGTGGGGGAGGAAGACAGAGACACCCAGAGAAGGGAAGACCGGCAGTCTTCCTACACACACTCCTTATTATCGTGAGTAATCCCCTTAAAGCTATTCAAATGAAATCTTGAAGCCTGATGTAACTGATGTTGCAGGCAGACAGATAGATGCTTCTGTCTATATAAATAACTTGATGAAAATTGTAGGACTTGGGGGGGGGAAAAATAAAGTTCCTAATTCCAAGCCTCCACTCTAACTGTCTTGTATTTCTATAAGAAATATAACTTATTCATTATGTACCATCTGCATACCCCTAAAGATGCACAGCTAGGAATGGCTGAGCTAAAAAACAAGATGTGAAAAAGGAAGCAGTATGTGACCAGATTCTGCAACACAGGCTGAGAAAAAGGAAAAAGGTTTTTCTTGCATCTGACCAGCAGCTCAACAGAAGCCCAAATTTCAGAGCTCAGAAACAAGTTTTCAAGTTCTTATCTTCTAGCAAATTCTCCCTGAACGTCACATTCCCCAGCAAGTGAGGATAAGGACTCGCACAGGTCTGTGCCAAGGACGGCTGTCGAGATTTCAATTTGTGGCTAGCAGTGGGCACTCAGCTAAAATAAATGCTAGAGTCAGAAGCAGCAAGGACTAACGATAAAGAATTTTTTCGTGTGTAGCTAATGTACCCTGCTGGTCTCACGGCTATTTTTATGCCTTTAGTTAGATTTCAGGCCAGGAAGAGCTAATGAGCCAAATTTATGGTGGGACTGGCCACAGTTGGCCTTGCTTCATCCTAAAACGTGGAGGGGGAGAAACTGGCTTCCAGTGGTTTGTTAAATGGTAAAATGTTTCTTCTTGCATATACTTTACTATTTCATGCATTTTAGATTTATCTACTGTGTGACATCATGGAAAAACCTATAAAAACTCAAGGTATTCCATTCAGAATTTGGATTGCATGCTGTCAACAGTACATGGGCTTAAACACTACAGGAAGAGGAGAAAAAAAAAAAGTGTATTAATATATAAACTTCAGTTCACTGCATAAATCTACAAGTGTTCTGGAAAAAACTGTGCATGACCACTTAATTAAAAGACTGCATCATAACGAAACAAGATACAACTGTACAATAATGCTCACCATTATTAAATTTCAAGACCCTGCTTTAAAATATGGGAAATCAAAAGAGCTAAAGCAAAAGTTAGGCTTTGTTTTTTTCTTTTTAATATTAAATATAGCAGTTCTGAACAAATGAAAACATGATTTTTAAATAGGTAGTATGAGCTAATCTTAATAAATGCAGTGCTAACGTCTCTTCATAAAGGAAGTAAGATTATAGGATAGTTCACTATAAAGCTGTAACCACCAACTCATCACGCACTGACAAGAAAGCTTGCTCCAACAAGTACCTCAATTTTCAGAAGACCAGGACCCTGCATTTAACAAATTCCTATCTGGTACTGCATATGTTAAATGCCACCAATGTTTGGAAAGGACAAACAATGAAACGTTGATGGAAGTTTTTTTTCCTACGCCAGCTGTCAGTGTTCAGTCAGCACCTGCTTCTCCCCAAGTCCTTGCCTCTGCGAAAGCAGCACAGTCCTGCACTGCTCTTCCACCTTCCTATTTTCCTCCCCAATGCCGCACGCTGGCTGATTTCTGAGTTTTTCTGAGATGTTCTGCAGCAATCCCTGAGGCAAAAGAAGTTAAAGGAATATATTGTACAGCAGGCAGTGGAAAGCAGAGGCACAGAGTGCTTTATTGCTGCCTGTTCCAGCAAAAGACATGAAAAAAATCATGTTTCTCCCACCCCAGCCCTTCTTCCAAGAAATGTCTGCCCGATGGATAATCATTACTGATTCAATGCCCAGGAGGGCTCCTTTAAAGAAGAAAATTGCTGCAGCATTCACTGTATTCATCAAATGTTATTGCTGCTCTCTAGAGGAACAGGAAGATCCATTACCAGAGGAGAAATAGCTTCAGCATCACCTTATGGTAGCTACAGCAATAAATTTTTATTTTAAAGCAATGCCTTCTTTTGGTTGTGACCCAGAAAGGGAAAAAAAAATAAAATAAAAGAGCAAGAACTAGAGAGAAAAGCCTGGCTGGAGGAAAAGAGGAGTCTGAGCTGTCTCCATCAGTTTGACTGCGGGAGAGTAGGAAAAGCTGGAAGTTCAAGAGGAGGAGCAGGCGCTGCAGAAGTGACTCAGCATCTTCTGCGGCAAAGAGGAGCGTGTCGGCAGCCACCGCCCTTCAGCTGCCAGCGCAGGGCCTGGCCTTCCCCAGGAGCTGCGGAGAGACACTGCGGCCGTGCCAGGCCCCCTCCCACCCAGAGCTGGTCCCTTCTGCCCCCGAATCTCCCAGCAAATAACTGCAAGAGCCACAGCTCCCTCCGTAGCTATTGCCTTCCCAGAGCATCCACGGAGCAGAGCAGCTACTTCCACCCAACCCAGAGATCACCAGGTCCCCTCCATCCCCTCCCTGGGCTGCAGCAAGGCCACTGACTCCCACCCTGCCACACTGACCTCCTCCGCACCGGGAGCAGCAGAGCAGCCGATTCCTCTTCCCCTCCTGCGCCCCATCAATTCTCACACAGCCGCGTACCTCTGACTTTAATCACTGCCAGAGGACAGCAAAGGAAAGGGCCAACTAGTCCTGCATGGCCAGTCCCCCTGTTGCAGCTGCTCTGCTGCAGGACGTGCAGACAAAGGTGCACATGGGAAAGGAATCTCATGTGTGTTTGCGCAGTCACCCAGGAGCTGCTCAGTGTGCAAGGGCAGGCAGAGAACTTGATCCCCTTGTGCCGGCCAGTGAGAAATTGGGCTCTCCCCACCGCAGCAATGGGCCCAGTTCCTGTGGGGAGAAGCACTTGCTGTCCACAAACACCACCTTGCAAGCCAGAGCTTGGCAAAGGCTGTGGGGAAGCACAGGAGGCCACACCTGCTTCCACCCTACCTTTCTATTCCTTATTTAACTCCTTCCTCTTGGGTGTTATTGATTTTTTGAGAGCAGTAAATGGACTTTTTTTCCTTCTCTCCCTCTCGCCCCCGAACTTTACCTGCCCATTTTCTCAGAACACTCCAGGGAAGAAAAAAAAAATAACAACTTTCCCTGGGAGAAAATTGTTCCGATCCCATAGATACCCCAAACACCTTACTTTGTTGCATAATTTTTGGCTGCTTGTGGGGGAATTTTATGTAGTATAACCCACAAACCCTAGCTCTTGGGGTGAGGTCTGGAGGTGATAACGCCTCTGATGGCTCGTTAGCTCTATGAAAGCTGAGGCGAAGCAGGCATTGCTGCTGAATGGGAAAGGGAAACCTTGCTCTTTCCGATTCTTTTCTCGCTTGCAGTAGTTCGGCTTCTGGCCAAAGGGAGCCTGGGCCATGGCTCCTCCTTTATGCGGGACTCTCCTCCTCTCTCCCTCCCTTCTCCTCTCTTTGAAAGTTGGTGCAGTGTTGAACTTTTGCCAGAAACTGGACCTGCTGCAGAACCAGCAGCTTCTCAGAGGGAGGAGGGAAGAGGCAGACCGAGAATTGCTTTCTCTAAGCTCTTCTCGACAACAGCTAGTCAACCAATCCCTTCTCCCTCTTGTTTGCCATCTCAGCTTATAGCAAGCCTCTATCAACCCATAAATTCCCACTACAGAGAAAGCAGCACAAGGTCCTGCCATCACATCCCCGCGGTGACAGGCAGAGGACACCGCCAAAGGCCATGCAAGAGAGTTTCTCCCTCCTTTTCCAGTTGCACAACATCAAAATCCTCCGTTACTGTGTCCCATCCCTCCCTAAGGACGCACAGAAAAACTTCGCTGACGTTTTCCTCCTGGGCTGCACCTGCAGCTGTGGCTATCGCTGACACACCAAGCCCAGGCCCTTATCACACCTCACCCAAGCAGTTCCCATCTCCTTCCCTGGAAAATCCAGGGGGAAAAAAAAAGTTTCTGCTCACTTTCTGCCCTCCCCTGTCCCCCTGAACTGCAGCTCCATGGGGCAAATTCCCAGCAGGAGGCGTCGGAGGAGCGCGGGGAGCACTGAGTCCCCGCAGCCTCCCCCGGGGAACTGCAGAGCCAGGATTAACCCTTCCCGCAGCCTCGCCCGTGCCCACTCGCCCCCAATCGCTCGGCCCCCCGCAGGCTGCTCTGAGGCACGGCAGGCTTCCTGCAGGAATGATTTAGGGCAGATTATACGGGGAGTAACTCTGCCCCTCGAGGCAAGCCCTAGACGCAGTTGCACAGTCTCGGCCAGCCTAAATGAGATCTGCAATGCGTTGGTTTGGGGGTTGGTTATTTTTTTACCTCTCTGAACACAGCAGCACCAAACCTCGGGGGGGCATTCAACTCGATAGGTTTCCTCCTGTCTTACTCACCAGGCTGAATTACTACAAGAAATAACTCCTCCCTTTCCCTTTCCTCCCCCTCAGCTATCCCACGGGTACGCACTCGGAGGAGACAGCCCAGAAAATGCACCTTCACCCCTCTGCCTGTGCTGTGCCTACAAATAAAGGCATTTGCTTCCTGCTGGCTGGGCAGTGCTGCAGGTGCAGCTGTTTCCAGGGCTGCAAGTTGGCAGAGCGGCTCGTCCGTCTTCAGCAAAATCTGCAGACTCACAGCACCTAATCAGTTTTCTGAACGTCTGATCTCCAGGCTTACCAGTCTTAACTCAAACTTCAGATGTCACTAGATTTAAAGACCAGATTAGTTTCAGGAACAACTGAGGTTGTGCCACTTCTCCTCTGCTCAGATCAGTGGAAAAAAGAGCACTGCTCACAAATCACAAATGCAACAGAAGAAACACCCCAGCCTCACAGAAAATTACAGGTCGCTAGGGGTTGTGGACAATGTAACAATCTCCTCTTTGCTAGCTTCATGTACATGCTCAAAAGAAAAAGAAAAACCAAGAAACAAGTTACATGTAGCCACTCTTGATGGAATAGCCAAAATGAATTAATGAAACTGCTTTCTGCATTATAACATAGTATCTTTTCCCCAAATCATAAAAATTTATCCTGAAATCTTTTTCCCAGTACCAACCCTTTGCTACAATCTCTTGACTTATAGTCATTCATCTCTTGTTGCCATCGATTTAATCATTTCGACACCTATACACCAGAAAAAGCACATCATTCGAGGACATAAAACCTCTGTGCTGGTCACAGAGCTCCCTCAGCTTTCCCAAAGGTCACCCCAGCTACAAACAGGCACAAACCAGGAGGCGGTGAGAATCCACCCAGAAAACAAACCCTTCAGCACAAACAGCTTTTGCGCTGCTGCCCAGCCATATTCTTCTGTGGCACGACGGCTGTACCAAAAGGTGAAACACGAATTTTCAGGTTTGGCTTCAGTATTTGAAATGTGCTTATTACACCTTTACAAACATCCTCTTATGGACTGCATCAACAGAAGCAGAAAAAAAAGAGAGATAAAAGGATGTATGTGGCAATGATCTTTACTAATCCTCTGTCTGCTCAGAGCTATTCTCTACAGCACCATCTCAGGTACATCATCCTACCTCATAATAAATTGTCAGGTTATTCTTGAAAAGCAAAGTGAATACCATTTCTAGTCAGTTCTGATGGTTGTGTTTGTGAATCAGCAGACCCTGGAAGATTTTTTTTTATTTTTTTTTTTTGCTGTGAAGGCCTACAAATTGCACTCCTTCCAGCTGTTGCAGAAATTTCATCCTGATGGCAATGGACCAGCTAGGTAAACCACATCATCTCCCACCTCCACGTAGCTTAATTCTTGGGGCCAGCGCAAGTGCACGTCACCATTTCTGCTGTGAGACAGGAAGCAGAGAATCACTCAGAAGGTAACGCTTCCAACCATCTGCTCAACAGCCACAACACCCCTTTCAGACTTTGGAGTAACTAACACAAGTGACTGAATAGCTTCTGGCAATGCCAAATAAACAGACTGACTGGCTAGTTGTAGATGCCAAGTGCTTCTGAAGTTGCTATTTCAATAATACATTGAAATATTATTATACAAAATTATTACACAAAAGCCAAATTCATGCTGCAAGTTTCTACTAACGTGAGGGCTTTTAAAGGGTCTAAGATAGTGACAATGCAAGCACTGAAAATGCTAAAACTCAAGGTCCTTAAGGTACAAATCTCTAGAAAAATGCAGGCTCCGAACTCCTATTTGCATCAATTAAGTACAGAGGAAACATACCCCGGGAATAGGATTAGACAGAGAGCAAGACTTAAAAAAGAGTTAATGAATGTATGTTTAAGAAACATGAAAAATATAATTATGATGATTAAGCCAACTGAAAAGAATCAGTATTTATTCATGTAAACATTTCGCAAATGCATAGGAGATAGAAACAAAATACTCAGACCAGCTAAATTTAGCTCATCTAAGTTTAAGTTTCTACCACTAGTCACAGAAAGGGCAAAGAGCTTATCATCAAGATAGAAATTTTACACGAGTATGATTGATCCTGATCGAACTAAGCCTTGTCTTCTGCTGCGATGCTCATAGAATGCCCGAGGGCAGAGGCACTGCTTAGTACCTGCACAGGGCTCCCTGAAATACCTCCCTGCTACCAGCAAACCAGACCCCATTCCCAGGATGATTCCCCCCCACCTAACTAACCACATTTTAGGCTCCATAATCACAGAAGGCGACAGCTGACAACAAAAGCCTGGGAACTTGTCAAAGCTCCAAACCCTGAAAAATTAGATCTTCTTATTATTCAGCAATGAAAGACCACAAGATCTGACTATGACTCAAAGTTTCAGGGTTCCAGTTTTGAACAATACCATTTTTCGTCCCCCCCACCCTCAAAAAAGGGAAAAAAAAACCAAACCAAAAAACCAAACCAACAGCAGTTTTAAGGGAGTGAAATATTTCTATTTCCCTCAATAAACTGCACAAATAAAAGGATAATACAGCAACTTCTCACCTGTCCTTATTAGTATTATCAAGAAAACACTTGAATTCTCCCAGCTAACATCTGCCATGAGAGCCTCTCAATCAGGCTGTATAATTTTTAATTTAATCTATGCGCTAGAGTGCTGCAAAGCCCTTTTCTCTCTAGGAGGAGCAGTGCCAGAGATTAAACCCCTGCAGACCTCTGCGAACGTTTCAATTAAGTTATATTAGCGCAAAACCAGAGCGATAGGCGGCATTCTGTATTCTCTCCTACATATGCATAAATCCTTGCCTATCATCCTTAATAACCAAATATAACACCAAGAATTTGATGCCTGCAAGAAGATCTGGTGGAGGAAATTAGGTGCCCGGGCTGCAGAAGTTTAGTAATTTTTATTCATGCGCTGCAGAGTTGTGCCTTCAGCTCGCTGCTGTGAAACTTAGCCAGTCGACACACTGCAGTACAAGTCAGACAGTTTTATTGCTCACTTGGCTTCTGTGTTTTATGGTCAGCAGCACATGCCAGACTCTTAAATGCTTCTATCTTGCTAAAAAATGCTTGCACATGTGCGTGGGGGAAGGTGATACACATACTAAAAGGTAGAGGTGGCTTTGTGTACACCCTACATAGATTTTATTGCTGTATATGCAGCAAGGAGAAAAATCTCTCCAAGGTTTAAAGAATAATTGAGTTATAGGGAAAGTATTCATCAATTGTTCATCCCGAGTCTATGAACAAAGGAAGAACATAGCCTGTAATCAGGAATTCAGATTATGCTTAAGTTTCCTGCAGACCACAGACATAAGATCTCTCTGCCCTGTGACTGTGCATGCAGACCACAAATAAATACTCTTCTGACCCATATTTTAATCTTTGTCATTTGTACTGGGCGGTTTTTGTAAGAATAATAGAGTCTGACTGCAGTATGAGTCTATTATCATCTACAATTGCTCAAGGAATTTACAGCATACATCCCTCAAACAAAACTGCATACACATAGTTATTTTCACTAAGGTTTAAAACACTGCAGTACTCAGAGCTGTTTCCCAAAGCAACTCTTTGGGGCACACCAACACTTAGGGTTCACTTTGTTCCTTAACGTGCAGGTAGCTCACTGCACTGATGAGGATGGCTGAGGTCTTTAACTGGGTCTATTGCTCAACATGCAGGTTCAGACCATAAGTAGAAACACCACGGCCAGGGAAAAGAAGATTTGTAGGCGTACAGACTCAGCTGCTCCTTCAGATAAAGACACATGCATTATACAAGGCATATAACTCATCTCCTGCAAAAACAATGGTAACAAGCTGCAATTTTTCAAAGGAGTTTGAAGCTTTGTGTCCAAATTCCTTCGGGATCCAATGAAGCCTACAGCCCCGTGCCGACTTACAACAAGCTTCTGATATGGCCCACAGCCTCTTGAGTCAAGCCCCTGACTTCTCAAGTTGGCAGAAGATGCATCCAAAGCAAGAAGGCCTTGCAAGTGAGTAAATGATCCCTCTCAAAATGGGCTGAGGGGACTTTTTCAAACCATGCACATTGCTCTGCAGCTGGCAAGGTAGGGGAATTTTATTTGTTCAAGAATCTTAATTGCTGGAATCAAACAAAAGCAGAACATCTATTTAATTGATTCTGGGAGTTAAGAACTAACCCTTAAAAATGCAAGGAGGAATCTGCCGTCAGATTCCGTGGCCTAGTTTGGAGTCCTGATCCAAAGAGTAAACACAGCTAATGAATCTTCTAATTAAGCATTCATCGATAGAGCTCAGATGAAAGAAGTGGCTGGCTGTTTCCTCTAGCTCTTGTAATCAAGAGAGAACAAACTCAAAGTGGGAAGATTAATGCTACTGTGCACAGCAAAACAGAATTGGTGTAAGCGATAATAAAATAATGAAAGCTGCTCAGGCACTTACTATATATGGCACCAACAAAGCAAATAGCTGTTCAAAAGAAATAAATCAAATACTGATTAGCATTTCTTCTGTGGCTTCCAGATACCGTATTTCAGTCCTTACAGACAAAATTCCACACGGGCTTTGATGATAAGTGTTGGTGTTGTCACATATTAAAAGGGACATTTGGAATATAGGAACCAAGATTTCCTAAAATACAATTCATCCCAACTTATAGATGAAAAATGCAGTGAAAGCCTTTATTTCAAGTGAACTCATTCAGTGTTCTTGATATAATTTTAGACATATACATAAGATCTGGGTTCCTAAATTCAGGACAAAGGAAAGCAAACCTGTGACTTTCAAGATACTCCCCTGACAGGTAAAGTATTAGTAGCACACAACAGTGATTTTCTTATGTGTTTAACATATGGTGAAAACTTAAAACCAGTCCAGAGAGATGCAGAAATTTTAGCATACAAGAATGAACCCGAAAGAAAGTTCTTCAGGGTTTCCCCACGCTCCTAAAAGTTTTAAAGAAAGAAGTAGCGATAAACACAGAAAGCATTGTAGGGCAACTCCAGAAACCTTAACCACACTTTTTTAAGACACTACTTTTCCCATGGTGCCACCGAATGCCAATACATTGATTTTTGAATTTGCATTAAATCTATTAACAATTACAGATCACTTGGAAATTGCTTAATCACGCTTTATTACATACAGTTAGCTGCCTATTTTCTGAGTAAAGGTACCATGCACAGATCAGCTCTTACATTTCATTTTATATATGGTATTAAAAAAAAAATTACATCGCAAACCACATCAGAGCTATGTAAGGCACAGCTCTTTTTATGCTTCTGAAATAAGACCATGAGCAGACAATGCAGACTTCATTCTGCCATCCACCTCAACTCCAAATGTACCAAACCCCTCTAGACTTCAATGTCCAAAAATGCTGCACAGGGGAATTCTCACTGACCCTGGCTGCGTTCAAGTAACTTCACGGTGCTCTGTGAGGCCCCTAGCACAGGGCTTAGGCTGAGTACATGTTAATTACACAGTATGTAGCAGAGGAAAACACAGGATACGGGAGTATGTTGTCATGGAGTTGCTTTTCCTTCTGCAGCCACAGCATGTGACTGCATAGCTGCTATTTTATCACATCACTACTGGTATTTCTGCATCATTCATTGTGATAGTTCGCGTTATTTCGGCCAGTCAACCGATGGGAAGTTTTCAAAGGGTGTACCTGGACTTGGGATTCTTCTACCTAAAGTTTGTGCTAGACGAAACCATGAGACTCCACCTAACAAGAGTGCAGCTTGAGCTTAGGCAGATGGAAAGGGACAAAACACCAAGCTGCTGGGTCACTCAGCTCAGCTCCAGTGACCACCTGCCCGCGAGCTGGACGCCAGTCTTTTACCACGTTCCTCTGTTCGCTACTACTTCAATGGTACTCGTAGCAGAAACGTGTCAAGGGGCTAGGTTATACTCTGCATTATGGCAAAAACAGCAACAAAAGGGAGACAAAGGGAATGGGGAAATCCCCGTCAGCACCATCCTATAAGAGGAAATACAGATTTCTGAAGTAGGGTGCCTTCAGTAGTAGCTTTCTTTTCCTTATAGTAACAAAGGTTCATCCTTACCTTACCTCTGAGTCACCCTGAAAAGCAATGCTGCAGGGCTGTCTGCAGGCACATTTTCCCATCTTCCTGGCACACGCTGCTGGCAGAGAGGAAGAGGTTTTCCATTCATTTTCCCTCTCTGAAAAAAAAAAACAAACAGAAGAAAGACTATTAACAGCCTACAATTACAAAGCTTATTTTCCTGCGATACGCAGGGAAGTTATTTTAGAAGCTGAGAGACATCTCTCTATTAATACATGGCATAACAACCGATACCATTAATAATTAAATCTTATGCTCAAAACTGAATGTAGGATAGATTAGCATAAAGCTATCGGCATGAAACAAGGTATGCCAGTTCGCATTAGTTGAGTAGCCCATAACAATTTGCGTTTAGAAGCTCACTGAATCTCCGACCAAGCCCGCTGCGAAGCTTTCCATCTGCTATAATGTCTATATTGCTCATTTCTTCCCTGCGTGCTCTGCAAACTACACAAGCTACCTCTTTTGAGCAAAAGTCAAAACCAATCTCTGCTAAAGCTAAAATTTATTAGCACATAAAACTATACCTGTGCTTCTGTACTCTGCCTATTCAAAGTTTGAATAAAGGACAGCTGTTCCAAGATGAACAAATGCAACTGCTACTGAAATTTAAATCATGAATTTTGAATAAAATTGAGCAGAAGCCTCACTTGCAGTGCTTGTAAATCAAGAGCAACTCTGTTGATCTTCATGAGGACAGTTGAGATTTGCAGAATAAAATCTCCCATCAGTTTTACTGCACTACAGCAATGTATAAACCTTTACTCTTAGTTCATTCCACCTAGCACGAGCTTAGAGGAAGAGGCTGCAGCTTTGTATCCTCCAACAGGCCACTGCCCTCCACAGAGTAATATCCCTCCCTCAAGTACCCTGAAACCTATGGAAGCACCACACAACGGGCAGGGTTCTGTTTGAGATGACCAGAAGACAGCAGAAAACACGATTAAATCAACCCTGCTCTACCTGTGGTAGATGCCAGGTGTGAAGCAAACATATCTTTGTGCAGAAGTACTTAAGTACCCCTGCAACTAGTGGCAGGCATACAAATTTATGTATATTACTAAGTCTTCCCCCTTTCTTTAAGAAGCACCGAAGCATTTTTGTGGTACCTCCCCCCCACCCCACTCCTACCTTTATTCCATCCTCAAGAAACGTTTGAAGCGTGTTTTGCAATAAGTTTGCCCTCCTGACTCAAACTATCGTTGCCTTTCTAAGCACCCAGTAAAGTCTGCGCTCGATATATTTCTGCTCAACTTCTGATAAATTTCTACCGTGTCAGTACTGGTGGCCAATAACCAGGGTCAGAGGCAGCTGCAACGCAGTTGTCCAGTTTTAGTCTCTGTATTAACCAGGTTAGGCAAGAAAAAATAGTTCCTCCTTAGGAACCAAGTCCTAGACAGACTTGACTCCAGAGAATTCCAAGGCACAGAGGAAGGGCAGGTGGATAACTAGGGTTAATG
>NW_009731283.1:9437-32390 GCF_000703405.1 Apaloderma vittatum | reverse complement strand
ACGCGTGAAGGGACCTCTGCTTGGTTCGGAGCGGGAGCTTAATTATTTAATGGACGCATTGTTTAATGCCCCCAGTCTCTAAGCAAACTTCTGTCAAGCAGTATTACCAGGGAAAGCGGTTCTGAGAAGCCTTGTCAGCTGCTTCGTGGAGCAACGTGGCGTTTTGTCTGTCTCTTGCAGGCTCAGAGTCGTGAGGAGCAGCGAGGGGGCCTGCCTTGAGGGGAAGCAGTGGGAGTCGCTGGTTTGCTGACAACGCTTTGTCCCCGATCCTGCAGATACACAGGTGCTGCTTCTAACCATGCTGTGCAAAAGCTGAAATTACGCATTTTCTGGGCAAAACCGTACGTTTTCTCTACTAAAAAGTTTAATTCTAGTAAAGCCCAAAGGCAGTAACATAGAATCATAGAATCATAGACTGGCCTAGGCTGGAAGGGACCTGAGAGATCATCTAGTCCAACCTCCCTGTTTTGGGCAGGGACACCACCTCTCGACTAGACCTGGCAACACATGGGGACATTGACATCCCTGGAGGTGTTTCGCCATCCCTGGAGGTATTTAAAGAACAAATAGATGTGGCGCTTGAGGATATGGTGTAGTGGTTAGAGAAATGCTGGGAAAAAGGTTGGACTTGATGACCCTGGACGTCCTTTCCAACCATAATGATTCTGTGATACTGTGACTGATGCTCAGTTGGTTGGCTCCTGTATAAACTCAAAAATGGTGGACTGTGTACAGTCCCTGTTTTGACAACAAGAAAAGAGCCCTGTGTGGATGACTTTCACGTCTACTTAACATCCTGTTCTGCATCTCCCTCCTGGCCCCTCCTCTCCCCTTTGAATTTTCGATTTGGATTAAAACAGTTTTGTGCATAGCCAAAAGCCATTGTATTGCGTTACACTGTGTGGATGTGTCAGAGACAAACTAGAAACAGTGAGAAGTTTTACCATAAGCTTTACATTTGGAAGAAAATAGACCTTGAGTTCTTTCGAGCTTGACTCACTGTGTCAGTTTTCATTATGTTTTTTCCAAGGAAACTGTCAAATGGTAGAAAATAGCAATTTAAACAGGATGTTTAACACATGATTGTATGCCAAGGAAGCTCAAACTGTGCTTCAGGGTCCTTGGTTGTGTGCGAGGCCCCACAGTTTCTAGGAAGAATTTTCTGAAAGCTAAACACAGAGGAGTTGACATTGTTGTCTGAGAGCTGACCTCGTGCTGTTACTGTAGCAGTCCATGGAAGATGACACATTTATGCATCCCCGAGATCACCGGTATGATACTGGAGTTTCCCATAGCATTTACATCCAAACTGTAGGTGACAATTATTTGGATGTTGAGAAGGTCAAGGAGCTAAGTTAACAAAAAGAGAAGATATTTTAACAGGAAGAGATGTGAAAATGCAAAAAAACTTTTAAAAGCCTGCTTATGATAGTTGCTGGCATGTGGAAAGCAGATGTGATAACATGGAAACATCATAAAGCAGCATGTCCACAAAGTAGCATGTTGTGTATTTTACTGTAGCTCTTACATGTGATTTTAGCTGAGAAAAGTGCAAGTTATTCACTGTTAATGAAGTATTAGTGTAAAAGGTGTGTTACTAGATCACATGTAGAAATCCACAAGGGGTTTGGTTACCTTTTCAAAGCAAACATCTTAAGGAATATTAACGAATGTGGGGATATCAAGATACTGTGTTAAATTTCGCTTTTATATTTGGCTTTTGTGATGATAAGCTTTCAAGTAATCACAAATCAGAAGATACAGTTTTGGGGAGAAAATGGCATGGGTAGAATTTGGAATGTTTTAAATGAATGTGCCCTTTAGAATAACATTGTCTTCTTGGAAAGATACAGCTTGAATGTTTAACACTGAAATGTTCTTACTTCTCTTTCTATTCACTTCACCATTAATTATTCAGTTGATTTCCTTGCCACAAACATCCATTTTGCTTTCTCTATTCTTGATCTACAGAGTGATAAAATTGTTTGACATGGGAAAAAGTATCGATGTGGCAGATGCCTGGGATACAGTCACGTTGTAGTCAGTTTGGCTTTGTTCCGGGTACGGAAGAGGCTGTTTGAAGCAGCACCGTTCCGAATCTGTGCGTCACTGGTGCTCTATGGCCTGTGGGCAGTGCAGCCTCTTTGGAATGAACACTTTCATCACAGTTTTCACTAGTACCAACTATAAAGGAAATAAAACTTTTTTGCTGTTACAGTTACATGTCAGTAGGGCCACAGAGTCACACAGAGTCCTGACATCACTCTTACTGCCTGCCCACACTTCTGACTCCATTGTAGTTGTTGCTTCCCGGGATAGATTTACCTGTCCTGTAAGTGTGGCTTTCTAAAATAGGGACTTGGTACTGAGGTTTGTGCTCGTTTACCAAGTGGTCTGCATCGTTCTGCCTCTCTGTCATCAGCACCATCTAATGGTTTTCTTCTCTGCATCATCAGACAGCTTGATCAGAGGTGGTTTGTGTCTCTCCTAACTCATTTCCCAAGTATAAATAATAGACAAACAACATAAGCAGAGAGTGAATTTCCGTGGGATGGTAGTACAAACATGGGTGCTCAACGACTGCTGTTTGCAGTTATATTTTGAAACCTCTTTAGCTATTTGAATAGTTTTAAATGTGTTGTATTGATTTTTTATGTTTTTAATTAATCATTTTGTCCCTAGATACTTCTTTAATGGTTTACAGGAGAGTTGTATCTCTGTTAACGTGCAGAGGTCTCATTAAAAAGGTATTAGCTTAACATAGGAGATCTTGGTTTTCATAAAACTCTGTTGATTGGTATTGTTATGCATCTTTATTCATCAGTTCCCATATCAGCCATTTCTTCAACAGCCTGGCGTTGATCTCAGTCTGAAAGATGGCCCTAATTGGCCTGTTTAAAAAATCACAGTGACTTCTACTTGTAAATTTTCTGATTCTGTTGACAGAAATACCTTCAATAGCTGCTATTCAATATTGTTTGGATAACTGTTAGGACAGGCTGCTTTCATCAACGTTATGGGATGGTTATTATAAGGATATTTAGTATTCTAGGTATTAACAGTTCTGCGGTTTGTTTGATCATGATCTAATGGCCTTGGTAGGTTTTTCGTTTTAGTTTTGATGTACACCAAAAAGATCGTTTTGAAAATCCTTAATGTTTCTGACCAGTCAACTAATCTTACGTAATTTTACTTCCTTCTCATTTTAATACAGTTCATTGTTTATATTCAGTGCTTTCCAATTCCCTTATCATGATGTTATTTTACCTTTTTTTTTATTATTACTCTGATTATTTTTCTTTCACTGAGAATCAAGTTAAGTTCTGTACTGTTTATTGATTTTTGCGGCCTCTATGGAAATATTTTTATTCAGTCCTTAATTCTCATTTTTGTTTTTCCGTTTAATAACTTTTGTTGTTCCCAGTCAAATCAAATAAGCCTTTTTGAAGCACCAGCTGCATATATTTCTGATTTGTATGCTACTGTGTTTGCATACAAGCCACGAGCATTTGCACCTGAGCAACCGTTAGTTTTTGGTTTTGTGTTCACTTCCCCTTTATCCTTCCAGAGGAGGTATAAAGTAAAAGTTTTCCATTTTGGTGAAGTTCTTCATAAGGTAACGTTAGTTTCTACGGAGTTTGAAAGGTAGAGGGATGTTTTTGTCATGTAAATTGTGATTTAAAATTCCTGTCTGGAATGGGATAGGTTCGTGACTGGCTGTGAAATGCTTTGCTGTATGTACAAGGTACTGACTGGGGGAGGTGTAGCCTTGACGAGAGCTGTGAGCACCGTACTCGGACAGGATATCAGGCAGTAGAAGTGGGTACTGTCAGACATTGATACTGATCGTTGCTAAGATTGCTTGTTCGAATCCGATTATGATTTTCCTAGCTAATGTTTCCTTGCTCTTATAGATCTTAGTTAATTTGTTGTTTCCTGTTCTCCATATCTGTTCTTGTCACTCTCTTCTGCACAGGAAATCTAGCAGAGACGAGGACAAGAGGGTTGGTTCCCAACTTATTCCTCTTCTGTACTTAACATTTGTTCTCTCCTCATAGAAAAGTGCTGCTGCCCTCGGCGTTAACTTATGTGCGCTTCTGCAAGCGCAGACACCCTGCCTTGTACAGATCTAGTGTTGTGTCTTTTAGAGTGGTGTTGGTCAGTGCTCTAGCAAAGTGAGTCTCCGGAAGTATGCAGAATAATACACTTTTTCAGAAGTTATACTGTTGACATGTAGGTTCTCCATGAGGAACCTGTAGGAAGTTTTTTTTTTACAGAATTTGGTCTGGAAGAATCCCTCGGGACCGTCTTCTGGGGCGGTTTCCAGACCAAACACTGCAGAAATTCTTTCCTTTCACAGTATTTGAACTGGCTTGATTGCAAGTTTTGCTACCAACCTTTGGATCAGGCCGCAACTTCCACAAAAAGGGAAAGGGCCATAAAACTTTGAGTGACGGTGCAACGGCGAACATCTCACCCTCCTATCTGCTGTCAGTGCTCTGTAGTTAGCAGCCTGGGTTCGTACAGGCTGTGACAACTAACTAATTTCTGAAGACTGAGGCAATATTGGTCACTTTGATCCCATTCTTTGACTTTCTCTTAAGTTCTGGCCAGCCTTACAGGACTGTCAGGACCACTCCTGTGTTGATCCTGCTGGTGGAGGAAGTGGGAGAAGGCACTTCTTGCCACAAAAGGTGCCACCCTTCCTGCAGCAACCCCCTTATTTTTTTAAGGTTTGGAGCCAAGCTTTCCGTAAAGATGAGTAATTGAGGAGGATATGTACGGAGACACCGCTACGGGGGTTGAGACGGGAGAAGGTATCTACTGGGTACAAGTTGTTGAGGCCTACCTAGCGCTGATCTACACTTTGTAGCTGTAATAATGACGTATTCTTGGAGACTGAAATGGCAGGAGAGTTGTTCATGGAACAAATAGACAGCTGAAAGCGGCGAGTGAGCAGGGCCAGATGTTGTGTATTTGAGAGCTCCGAAGGGAGAGTGTTGAGTGGTTGGACTGCTGGTAGGAGTACGCTTTCAGTTGTTAAAGGAGAAACTGCTCTGAGGGCTGGGAGGGTAGCAGATATTTTACCTGTTGTCTGGGGTTCTTTTTTTTTAAGAAGGATTCTATGATTGAACGAAGTAATCACAAGTCAGTGAGGCTTTTATATGTGCCTATTAAAATGGTTAAAATTATCATCGAGTTGTTTGCAGATGTCTGTCATTCTGTATTTTAACCTGATGACATCTTATCAACATGGTAGCCTAGTTTCTCCAGTATACTTGTCTCTCAGCAGTGTAGTGGAGTGATTTGAATTCGTCAGCAAATCAGGAAATAAAGAATGGTTTAATGTAGCTTGCTTTTCCTTTGAAAAGGCCAAAGAGATAAAGAATTATTGGGAATGGTAAATTATCTGAGAGGGGAAACTGGCTGAAAGGTAGCAAAGATCATCCAAGGGTTCGTTCAGAATCCACCTTGGCATGTGCCTGGTGATTCCACCAGGCAGTGACACAACTTTTTTGGCTCAGTCGAGATCAGAGGTGGTTCCAGCAGGCCTTGAGCCACAGGTGACACAGTAGATCATGAACTTTGATATGGAGGAGTGTATAGTAGAGTGTGGACATGGAAAAAAGAGATAAATGATACAGAACACCTTAGTGACACGAGGTACTGAATGAGCCCTGGGCATCTCTGTTCAGGTGAAGCTTTGCTCAGTGAGCAGGTGCTTTCAAACTGGAGCAAAGAAGATGTTAGGATGTGCCAGGCCTGAGTGGGGAAGGAATGTGAACAGTGTAAAAATTCTTCATCAGCAGTCTGCTGTCTGCAGGACTGGCCAACACGTCTCAGAAAAAGCAATGGATGTTGAAGAGACTGAGGGGCTACTGCTAGAGATGGTTAGGAGCCAGGAAGGGTTCTCATAGGAAAAGAGAAAAGACTGGGGCTCTCAGAGCACAGACACTGGAGGATGTGATAGATATAACAATAAAATACTGGGTAGCCTAAAGAGAGTGGATTTGGAGCTTCTGCACTCCTTGCCTCAGCAGAAGACAGTCAGTGAGCTACAGAGGAAGCAAACAGAACTCATGAAGAAGGATACTTTCTCCTGGATTTTTTCAGGTAAACCACGAACTCGGTTCACTAGATGCATGTGAACCTGAAATGGCAGGATCAAACAGGTGAGAGTGTTGTATGGCTGGAGGGTTATGGCAGTAACATCAGTGGATTTCTGTAAGAATTGGCTGTTGAGGTTCTGGTTTCAAGAAAGTTACCAGAAAACAAATGGAAAAGGCAAGGACGGACTATCTGTAGGATCGTAGGATAACTCAGACTGAAAGTGACCTCAGGAGGTCTCTAGGGCGAGGTCCTGCTCAAAGCATGGTCAGCCCAGGTTCCCTGGGGCTTGATCCAGCCTGTCTAAGGTGTTCTGCACCCAGAAGGTTTCTGGGCTTTTTCTGCAGCAGTGTGCGGTGCTGCGCACTGCTGAGTTGAGCGGATCCTGAGCAGTGCCTCCAGCTCACCTACTTATTTCAGGCACACAAGTCAATGGAAATGGCGGAACTTTTCACCGCTAGAGCACGTGCTGTTGCTGTCTCCTTCGCCCTGCAATGTGAAACTCGAGCAAAAAGAGCAGTCAGTACAACATACCCTAAATCTAACCTTTTCCTTTCATTTTCCAGATTTCACCTTTCATTCTTCTTGGTCCCACTTTGTACCATTTTGATGATACACATTTACTTGAAGAGCACGGCTGTGCTATAGATTTAGCATCTAAGTGCATAGGTAAGTGCTGCTGTTTATTTTATTTGACTAGCTTGGTAATTTGTTGAGTCCTAAAATCTTCCCAAATGAATTGAATGCTATATTGAAAGAAATTATTTTTAAAGCCATTACTTTTCGTGCTCTGCTGGCTGGTGCCAAAGGTACACTGATAGCGGCAGCATCAGAAATACTGAGATGCTGAACAGAGCAGGAGCCTGTAAGTCCAAGTCTGGAAAGGAAGGAGAAAGACGGATAAATTCTGAGTTAGTTTTGCATCATTTCTGTGTCTGACTTGCCCTACCTGGAGCACTGAACATTGATTGCAAACACAAAAGCACTCATCTGTTTCAAAGTTTAGTATCAGGAACTCACCATAAATTACACAACAGAACAAATGTCTCTGTGAGAGGTATTTAAAGCTATGGAGGATGTGAGATTCTGTTTTTCTCCACATACTGTCTCCTGCTTAGAAGAAAATCGTCAATTTACAGTGATAACTACACCAAGATTCTGTCCAGGAAAATTAAATTTATGAACTGGCTACATAAAACTTCAGTTTCTTTCTGACAGGAAATGACTCCAGGATTCACAGCAAAATCCTCTGCTGGTTTGGGAGCCTGAGTTTAAAATAAATAAATCCATTAACATCTGTAATTGCTTATAGGAAAGGCTGACCCACGAAAGTGTGTGACCAGCATTCCTTAGCCTCGCATGTCTGCAGCCAAGCCATTTGAGAAAACAATCTCACATGTGTTTTTCCTGCTTTTTGAGTCCTTCTGTGCCCAGAGCTTTTCTGGAGAAACTGAACCACAGCTGCTGTCATTCCAAGTGAAACACTCTGGTTTAGGCTTGAAAGGAATAGGTTTGAGGAGGAATATTAAACCTCTGGTAAAATAGCCAGAACCGTAGTGAACTTTGGGCTAGGAAGAAGAGAACAATCAAAATGTCTCAGAATCAAAATGTCTAAGAATAGAGATCTAGTTTTAATGTTGCCTCGGGGTTGATGGCATTTCCATCTGGACATTGTAGCCAGCACTGTTCCAAGTAATCCCTAGCTAGTACTGCTGTTCTTACTGTAGCTGAAAAGATTAAGAAACTCATTTTAAAATACCATTTGTTTAGTCTGTTTATCTCATGTATTTGACAGCAGTTTGTGATGCATGGTCAGCGCCATGGTTAATTGAGTACTCGGAGAAAAAGTTCAGTATTAGCAGGAGAGCTAATCCTGAAGGTTTTGCTGAAGCAACCGTGGAGGTAAGAGGAGAGAAAGGATGAACATGTTTGATAGAATTGTTCTCAGACCTGTCCCAGAAACCCTTCTGAAATGCCAGAAACTGCCTTCATTTACTTCTCAAAATGAGGTCGGACTCTTCTCTTTAAAGCTGTGATGCTGCAAAGTCGAATTTTACACTCTAGAATAGCTACTTGATCTGAAGGACTTTTTTTTTTTCCCCTCCCCTGCTGCATTTGTCAGTGTTGTGTTATATAAAGGTAAGTATGAATGCGTATAAAAAAAAGGACAGCCTCAAATCCTGAGCTCCAGGACAAAAGCCTAACCAGTATCAGATACCTGTTTTGACAGCTCTCCTCTTCTTTGCTAATGTGGCTCGTGCATGTCTGTAGTACAATTATAGGGACAGTATTTTGGGTCAATACATGCTTTTTCTAATCTTGCTATTTTATACAAATTCTCCCCTCCTTCAGAGTCTACACCAGCCCCGTCCCACACTGCATCTGCATCCTACCTAACCAACTTTTTTTTTTTTTTTTTTACTTCTTTATTTAAGGCTTTAGTAAGTGTCTTTCTGAAGGCCTGTAGAGTATCATGAAGATCCTACACATGCTCTGCACAAAGCAAGATGCTTAACTTATGGTCTGGAGACTTCTGGAGAACCAACTTGTGAAAGCAGATCCAGTCCTTGGAGAGAGAATGTGCTCTCCTAAATGGCTGTGACTTCAGTGTGAAAGAATGAACTGTCGGAACAGCGCAGGAGTGACGTCATTGAGGTTTGGAGAATGGAGATCTCCGAGATGGTGGAAAGGAATTGGTGAAAACAGCAGATTGTGGCTGGTGCAACGCTGAACTGATCCTGATATCTCCCCCTGCTCTCCAGTCCTCACAATGTCATTAGACCGTGATGTTACTGGAGCTTGCAGCCCAGCGGATCAACAGGATAATGATTTTAAAGAGTTGTGGGCAAATCTGTTGGGTGGAGCAAATAAAAAAGCTGGGGATGCTGAGGCAGGAAAGAGGGCTCAGAACAAGTCAAAGAGCACTGCAGCGAGAAGCAAATTAAGAAGAGGCAAAGCTCCTGCCAAGAGCCAAAACCGTCATCACTTACCAGCAGCGAAGGACACAAACTTGCCTCAAGATTTGGGTCCAAAGGAACAAACATTGGTGCACAAAGATGATGATGCTGTGGCCTATAGTAGTGGTGAGACTGCGCAAGGGAATGGAAAGAGAAACCCTTTCCCTGCCAGCCAGCTGAGCCCAGTGGCCAGTCAGTGTAGCCAGAGGACTCTTACGGGTGAGTGAACTGAAATCTTTCAAAAAGAAAATAGGCTAGGACTGAAAAGACTGTAGTTCAGTGGACCTCTTCAGAAATCTACCTGGAGGGGTCGTATGGCAGCACAAATCATTACAGGTGTGCATTTTGTGTTGCCATCTACACTTAGCTACTTGGGCTTATTTAGGGGGTTAACCTAGGAGTGTGTTCTGTTCTACAGGCAGGCAGATGTCATCCTTCAGTGAACTGAAGCCTTGGTACAAAGTGATGCATTATTTTTTGCAAGGTCAGAACTGAGAAAAACATCCTCAAATCATCTAGAAGCAAGCTTAGAATATATTTACATGCCTCTTCACCCAGTCTGTCATTGTGTGGTGAAATATATTATCGCTGGATATTGTAAAGGCCAAAAATACGAACAAGTTAAGAAAGGTGTCGGTTTAATTCATAAAGGATTAGTCCTCAAGTCGTTATTGAACAATGATGGCCAGAATGCAGTCACCAGTGCAGGAAGTCCTTAAACTGATAAATAAATAAGCCAGGAAAAGGATTATTTTGTACCTGTCCTGTCCTGATCACCCTTTCTTGAGTATAGAGATATCTAAACTCCACTGTAGCATGGAAGCCTGGTGCTATTACTCTGGTTATCGAATATAAAGACATGTAGTGGCTGAACAAATTGGTCACTCCCTCCTCTAAGAAACGGCTGACCCTGGCTTAGGCTGCTGTTGGGGAAGGCTTCCCAGCAGCTCTGTGGGCAGCTCCGCTGTGTGTTGAAAACTAACTGGTAAAACTCTGGTGTTTTCTCCCCCTCTAGTAAATGCTCTGAGTGGCTGTTCCCAGGCCACATTATCCTTCCATCCTGCTACACAGCCAGGGACCTGCTCTTCCCCCACCTCAAAGATACCACCGCTCACAGGGTCGAGGACGCGCGTAGCAGAGCTGGTAGTGGAGAGAATGCAGCAGTTCAAGAGAGTGGCACCTGAGCAGCTAAAACACAGCACCGATGAGAGTCTGCCAAAGCCTGTAGCCACTGGGGATTTCCCTGATGAAAGCCAGGAGCAGAACCCACCAGAGAACGGTACGTTTCTCCTGTTAGCTCTCGTACGTGCAGAAGGAGTGCTGTGGGCTGGTGAGAAGGGTTGCATGAGAAGCAGTCCAGATTCCTGGGCTTTGTTCCGAGTTAGCCTAGTGGCTCACTGTGCAGCACTGAATAAATCACTCCAGATCGCCGAGAAAACTTGCTTTCTCTATTGTTTGAGGACTCACCCATACTTTCTTCCCAGCTTTTCTCGAAGTTAACCTCATGTTAGATTCCAGAGGGATAATTGCCTTCGTGGAAATAGGTTGAAATTCCAGCAAGATCAGTGAACTTTGTCATCCTACCCTTGGGGCAGTGTTAGGTAGCTGTTAGGTAAATATGACTCCTAAGTAGCCACCATCTTTGGGAGCTCTCCAACTAACTCTATAAGTTAGTATGTTCTATGCAGATCAATTGAATTCACTGCAATTTTACCCTGGTTTGATTCTTTAAAAGTGAAGGCCCTATTGGTTCCGAATAGACATGAAAATCTGCAGTGTTTCAGTATGTAATGGATAAGATCTCATGATCTCACCAGAAACTTTATCCCAAACTTACCCTTTGTTTGGCTCCGATGATTGACGTACTGTGAACAAATTGCCACCTCCTGCTCCTCGACTGATGCAGCCCTGTAGCATTTAAAGAGCACGGTTTGTATGTTCCCTTGTGAGAGATCAGATGTGAAGATGCACAAGGAAGATTGCAATTGATTTTTTTTTATGTGTCTAGTTTAATAGACTAATAATGACAAGTGTAACAGCTCCATGCCTTTCATATGGGATTCTCAGTTGTCTGTCTTAGATCGTCTCTCCCTTCTTTGCCAGATACTCACCGTCTTCCGTCCCTGGAGCATGATGGGGCTCTGGCTCTGGCCCTGCAACAGGAAACCAAAGAGGAAGCCCTGGCAAGCCTGGAGGATGAGGGCTTGTTTTTTTGTCAGATCTGCCAGAAGGATCTCTCGGCCATGAACACGACACGACGAGAGCAGCACGTTAACAGGTAAAAGACCAGCACGATATGTCCTCCCTGCATCCTCTCCCACTGACCCCAGACTGCTCACTCAGTTTAGCTGCTAAAGAGTGTGGTAGCAAGGGAATCTGCATGACGGCCTTGGCTTCTGTGTCTTGAATTAACAAGTCATTTTGATCTCAAAGCGGAGGCTGATTGCCTTGCCCGTGGGGCTTCTGCGTGTCCAGTAATGCCAGTGCTGCTTTCATCAGTAGCACGGCAGCGGAGCTGCAGTAGTAAAGGTGCTGTCAGAATTAGTGAGGACCCACTGCTGCAGATTTTGAAATCTACCAGTTTCAGCCCACAAAATAATGTTTACTCTGTTCTGCTAAAAAATTGTTTGTCTGAGGACACCTAGTATATCTCTGCGTGTCCAAGCTGTTTGCTGAGGGAAAGGTGATACTATTCAGAAAGATGACTTAACTGAAATTTGCACTCTTAATTCAACAGTTTCCTTAGTGGCAAGTATTTAGTACTATTAGGTACAGATAGCTCTTTGCAAATTAAAAGCCTGTGCTTCCCTGTTGAGGAAGTGAAAGAAATAGCACATTTGAATGGTTGTAATCTCTTTAATTCAAGACCTTTCAGAAGGCAAGAGTGATTTAATTTGTCCAGTCCTACATCACATTATTGAGTGGCTCACATTCATTAGGATGGCCTGCATCAGCAGCTTTAGAGGCGTTATTGCTGTTTCCATCTTCAGGTATTTACTGCTCCGTTAGAGGACAGAGGTTGTAAAACAGTGACAGTGTGTCAGAAGTGCTTTTTGGAAATCAAGTCTGCTTTCTGAGCTGTTTAGCATGTGATCTGATCATATGATGAGGTTACAAGGTTGTATTAGCAATGGATTTTTTGATAGCAGTCTTCATCACAAGAGGTAAAGCTGTAGATGAACGGATGCACTGGCAAACTGGTAACCACCGGTCCCAGTACGTCAGATTAATGGTCTCTTAACACAGCCCTGTGTGTGTAGGTAGTGTGTGTCATTACTTAATCAGGGAGTGATTTTTTTAACGGGTACTGCAAATCCAGGACTTCACACCCTAAATCTCTTTGGAGAGGACAGAAAAAGAACGATTAAAATTTTTTACATTATTTTGGCCTACCAGGGATCATTAAAAGTCCGTCATCCTGCACTCTTGAGCGAAGTGTTAACTTTGGCTGCTTCCTTTTTGTGACATAAAACACTGTCAAGTGAGATATCTGACTTGAAAACACTTGCGTTGTTGACACTGCATGTGGTCATACCTACAAATGTAGTAAGAAGGACAAGAAGTAGTCCTGTTTCGAGTGAGGAAGATTTACCATTTCTCTGGCAGGGTGATTCTTTTTTTGACAGTCGTTTATAAATTAGCTGGAGTGTTAGAATGAGTGCAGAAAGAAGAATTAGGTGATGGACACATAATGAAGTTAAAGAAGGTTATTACCTGCACTTGCTTTTGAGCAATGTGTTTTTAATATGTGTCTGAGGCCGTAACCTCCATGTAACTGTTACCTGTCACATTCCTCACCGTGGTGGGCACATAGTTCTTGTTTCTTTATAGGATGTTTCTGGAGGTTGTAGCTATTAGGGATGATTGTGTTTTCTTTAATACAGTCTAAAACCTAGCGTGGACAGTTTTAAAGTCTTTGAAGGTAAGCTTTGGCATTATCTCACAGGTGTCTGGATGAGATGGAAGAAGCACAGATGACATCCTCCAGCAAACCACTGGTCCCCGAATGTCCCATCTGCGGAAAGCAGTTCCAAACTCCGCAGAGCCGAGTCAGTCACTTGAAACGCTGTGCTGTCGAGATGAATGTTCCTCCTAACCTGCTGCTTCAGGCTGTACAGTTGCAGGTGTCCACACTCGGTGACGCAGCTCTCCAGTGTCCCAGGTAACTTGCTAAAAGTAAAAGATGCTGGTGACTGTCTCTGGCTTGAGAGACATTGAGTCTGGATCCTGGGATGAATGGGAGAAGCAAGGCAGATGACCACGATGGCTGGGCCCCAAGGCCAAAGAAGGTCAAGTAAAGCCTTGACCTTGTACCACATGAGGAAAATGCAGTAGGCAGTTGGAGAAATCATCTTGCTTTCCTTCAGAAATGGTCAGATGATGGATGACTTTAAAAGTCAGCAGGCAGGAACAAAAGGGGGAGTCAATAATCTTGCACTGGTTGGGCAGAATTATTTGTGCTCTGTGAGGCCATTCCGCAGTAAAGCTGGATGGTGTGTTGGAACTTATTAAGCAAAAACCACACAGGACGAGCGTGCAGTCTCTGCTGAGCATCTGTCCTGCCAACGCCTCAGCTATTCATTTGGCTGTGGCTGTACTGGATATCTGTGCTTTACACCCCGAGCCAAAGAGGAAACAGACGTGATGTTTGGAAATGTGCTCAGCACAGAGCTGCATCTGCTGTCTTGGATTTGAGCAGAATCTTCAGAGTACAGCAAGCGCTGCCTGTACTGAATTTGTTGAAGGACGTGTAAGTTCCTTTGTGCTGAGGAAGGACTGTTGCCTGTACAAGCAGCAGACTAGAAAAGCATATTCTGACGATCTTGGTTTTTGCCCTGTGTCAGCTGTGTTTTTTCCCTTTGGTACAAAAAAGCATTCAAGGTAGATGCTTACATCAGTGCTGTAGTCTTGTACTTAAATCAGAATTTCTCTAAATTGTTCTAAATTCTGTGGACGATAAGAAATCCTTGTGTTTCTGCTAGGGAAGAAGGTACTGGGATTCCTTGATCTGGGAATCTTTCTGAGCAGGCAGAGCAGCTGGTCTGGAGCACTCAGTGTTTCTTGTCTCTGATCCAGTCACGTTAACTTGGGCTTCCTGCTGCATTCTTGTATTTCAGCAATCAACCAAGCAGGTTGAAGCGAAAAGGTTCCTCCAAAGAGGACTCAAAGCAAATGCAGAAGAGGGCCAAAATGGAAGCTAAGGATGAAGATTTGCTGGTTGCTATGGCAATGTCACGCTCTCTGTTGGAGCAAGAAAAGCAGGAACAAGCAAAATCAGTTACAAATTTGAAACCAGTGGCTGCTTTGCCAATCAAATGGAAGCCAGGATCAGGTATGCATTAAAGCGAGTTAGTGTCAAAGGCTCTGTTATTGGAAGAGTGATGTAACGCAGCCTGCTCTTCACTAAAATTTTCCTGTTGGGTATAGGAAGGATGGTGACCCTATTTCTGTTTTATTTCTGTTTTATTTAAGCTGTCAGAGCTTCAACAATGTGCTGGATGCACACACAGTCGAGAAAGGCTGCAGAATGTCTATGGCTTTTAGTGAAATCCTTTAAGAACCTCATGGTTTTTTTCAGCAATTGATTGTTTTGAATCTGTAAAATAGTCTTAAGTTGTTGGTTTCTGTAAACTCTGGAATGGAAAAGGAATAACATGAAAAGATTATTGTTATTTCTTCCGCTATAGATTTTTTTCCTATTCATCCTGCTGCAACCTGGAGTAATGCAGCTTTTTCAGCCTTATCTCTGTTTTTTCTGTAGTGGGCATATACGCACACTACATGCTATTGAGCATGTGCTTCACTAGTTCCTTGTGCAGAAAGGTTTAGAGAGGAAGACAACTGCCAGGGGAGAGTGTTGAGTGCTGTACAAAGGGGAGACATCGTTCTTCATTACCCTGCTCAGGTCTCCTCCTACCAATAAGTACTCTCAGTTGGATTTGGGGTTGGGCATTAGTAAGGCAAAGGCAGTAAAACATGGGATTTCCAAATGAAAGCTGCTCGGTGTTTGTGTGAGCTGTGGTTTGATATGATTATTGACCAGTACACAAGAAAACGTGTCCATGGATTTATTGGGGTCTTGTCCTGCTTTTTGTAAAGCACTGCCGTACAGGCACCATTCTGTGGGTCTAGGAGGTAGACTGCCTGGATATTGGTTGTTTCTGTAATGATCAAATTTTGAAGAAATGTAACAGCTCCTAACAGGCAGAGTCAGTCTTTTCTGGTGTTGATCTTTTCTGGAGTTCATTTCTCCTGTAAGAGTGATGTGAGGCTTTGGACTACCTGCAGAAGTCTTAAGAACTGTGTTCAGCTTGTAGCTGCAGCACTCAAAGGTCCTGGCACGTGAAGCTCCTCTGCCCTGCTTTATTTATTTGGGTTCCTTCTCCTTTTCTTTTTAAAGAGAAAAGACGACGAAAGAAAGGTCCAACTGCAACTCCACCATTACTGCTTCAGGACCCGGAGAAGATCTGCAAAAGGATCCAAGAACGAGTGGCTATGCTGCTTGAGGAAGAGGTGGAATTCCCTCCTACTCCCCGGCTTCCCACTAGTAGGATTTTGGAGAATGAATCTGGGAAGGCAGCCTGGCTCTTGCCGTTGTCCCAGACCAAGGAGTGCTTTTTATGGAATATCAGTGCTCTGACAGGCTACTATGACCTTGAGTCATTCTACACTGCTGCATTAACCCCTCCAATTGTACCATGGAGGCCTGTGCAGGTGGGATGTTCGTTTGTCCTTGCTCTGGTATTTGTGTGGTGTGGTTCACTTGCCCTGTAACCCTTCAGTTTCCTCATTTTGCATTTAAATGAGCAATCCCTTGCTTCTGCATACTCACTGCTCCCTGTTGTCCACTGGCCTTACACAGTTAGGTTTTATGATCTTGAACTTCCATTTCTCACTTTTGGAGAGGAGACCGAGGCTCATGTTACTGTGCTATTCCTTGAACTTTCAGAAAATAAAACTGAAGGGAACAGAGAGTATTGATTAAAGGGACCCCATCCTGTCCGTTTTGCCACTAGTTAGTCCATGTTTACAACAACATGACTTTTGTTCTCCTTCTTGGCACTTTCCTCTGATTGATTCTAGTATGAGCTTTGCCCATGTGTTTTCACGTAGATCTCCTGCCTCTTTCAATGCTCTGTATTTCTGTAAAAAGAGCCTACAAAAATGAAAGTTCTTTTAGTTTCTCGTCATATAATATGCATGCTCTCTGAGAAGAAGCATATCCCTTCTCTTCCTTCCCTCATTCTTTCCTCGAATTACTTGGTGCTTCAGTTCAAAAACTACTGTGCTTTATTTAATACTTATTCCATAGTCAAAGCCCAGAGATTTTCACTGGCTTGTTGCAGGCCATTCATACTCCATTCTAGGGAGATTTTTGACCTTATGCTCGAGCCAAAACCTGCCAGAGAAGTTTAAAAATAGAAAGTAGGAAGGTCTTTAAAGTCATGGCAAGAGTGTGTTGTCCCTCTGATTCTTTCCATGCACAGAAATGGCCAAGCCATTTTTTGCGTAGAAATAAACAAACAATTGTTTTTATTAGGAAACAGAGACCAAACCTGGAAAGTATCAGCTCCAAGGTGAAAGTTTGATTTAGTTCCATGTAACTGCAAAAGCATTAGAGAACTCAGAACAGAAGCACGCGGAGAGCTTCAGCTGTGACTGTTGCCAGGCACTACAGCTATAATGAAATATTTAGATGTTGGAGCAGGAGCATTTCCACCATCCCTTCTCCCTGCTTGGCAGTTACATGCACAGACATGCTCCTGGAGAAACCACCTTTTCTGCATTTTCCATTGTGGTTTCCTTTCTTATGTTCAGAACTGTCTTATCTCTGGAGAGACCTTCATAAAAACTGCGGAGAGCTTTTGCCTCAGAAGACCCCATACCTGGGGAATGCTCTGTAATCCTTTACTAGATGTTTCAAAAGCAAAAACTTAAAGACTGTACTGAGCTGTGCAAATAGATAAAATGAGACTTAGTTTAGTGGTGTCTTTTTTTCGTCTTCTTTTGATCAGGATCATAAGCCAGAGAATCTTCTGCCATCTGTGGGATCCAGTCAGCCAAAATTATCCCAGCAAATTCAGCCTGACCTCACTTCTCGTGAGCCCACTGGCACAGAGGTTGGAGGCCAAGCCTCTGATGAATCCAAGTCAGGCCCTGAAGGAGATGGGCAGTTTTTATCTTGCAGCCAGAGGGATGCTCAGACCCTGCAGGACTTAGTCGAGTTGGCCGGGGAAGGACTTACCCTTACTCAGTGGAAGCTTGATGTTGGCCACATTCAGGCAGCGGAGCAGCCAGGTAAGCTGTGGCAGCTTTGTGAGCCCTATCCCAAGTCGCTTCAGCTACACAGAGCCAGACTTTGGGCTGTGCTGAGTTAGGAGAGTCGTGACAGCACCCACAGGGTGTTCATCCAAGAGGTGATATTGTGGGGAGCGCAGTAAGCTTTAGATGCAGTCAAGGTGACGTTTCTGAAATGATTCTGAAATCCCAGTGTTTAAGAGATGGCAGACACTAAATTTTATTCTAAAATACCTTTGAGAATATCAGTGTATTTTCTGCCAGGAGAGAGCCCGGACACATTCAACAGCTGGCACAAAATCCTTATCCCTGTTATTTAGACAGTCTTTCTTTATGTGCACTGTCTTTTCAGGTCTTGAGACAGTTGGATGAAAGACATGTGCAGGAGGGGTGATTTTATGTTGGTACATTGGTTACACAAAACCTGAAGTTTATCTGTAGCTATACAAAGATGAAAAAGTACACCACCTAGAGTTCTTCTGTGGGTGACTCTCTAATGTCCCCAGTCACAGTTACATGTGGTGCACAACTGCACATTTCAGGGTCAATGATGCATCTGAAGATGGCCTGGCTGTTCAGCAGAATGTGTTGTGTGCCCCCTCCTCACCTGTGAAAGAGAACACGGTCGCTAAGTTCATGTGTCTGCATTTTCATTTGGGTATAATATCCCTCACTTCCTCTACTAATGATTCCTGATCCTATAAAACAACTCCAGGTATTTCACTGGAGATACAGCTTCCTGGGTGAGGGAAATAATTTCTGCACATAAATGTATGTTGTGTGCAAATGAGACCGGGTGACGGTAAAAGGCTCTGCAGAGGCCAGTGCACCGGAACCCATTTCTGAAAGGATTAATTCTTTCTGTTGCTCTGCATCCTGTTCCATGCACTCTGTAGACAACCACGGGGCTCAAAACTGCCTCTGAACCCTGGGTAGGGCCCACAGCATCTCATCTAGGTTGCAGTGCAAATGCAAAATACATTCTCTGCGTCTGCTAGGATCCGTCCTGTGCTGTTTCGTGGTTTGTTTTGGGGGTTTTTTTTCCCCATTGGAGGAAAACTGAGATGTGAAAGCAGAGAAGCATGCCGAGCTCTGCAGTTCCTCCGTCTGGCTGTTTGTGGCCTGGGCAGATCTGCGGGAGATTGATCCTGCACGTGGCTGAATGGTGCTCAGGCACCCACAGCCCAGAGCCAGGGAGAGGCTGAGCCTTGAACTCAGTCAGGCTGATTGTAGCAGCTGTCTCGGGGAGCTGGCGTGGCAAGGATCCTGTTCAGGTGTTCTTATATTGCTTTGGCTCACGAAGAAGTTGTATGTGATTTGTGATGTGCGTTTTCTCCTTCGAGGAAAAGAACTGTTTTCCGGTGATATTCCACATAGTGGCTTTGTGTCCTCAGCCAAAGAGAAGAGCCGTCTGACAAGCAGCTGTAAAAGAGTAAGAACAACCCTTTTTTTTCACTTTTTTGCTATTTATTTATTGCTGTAAAAAAGAAGCTACTGCATTTGTGCAATTCATGGAAGTATGGAATATTTCCCATTGCTTTCCGTAGCAACAGAGGTGCTTAAGGTTCGCACTCACTCAGGAATCAGTATGGGCACAGGTGAGATCAGCTTGTCCTACCTGGTGAGACACATAATGTAAAATGACAGGCAAATCTGTGCATAGTTATGTAAAGAGAACAAGGTTAAAGAGTTACAGCACTAACAGTCTTTGGGTAGGATCTAGGGATGCAGCTGCACCATGCTGGGCAGTACTCTGCTTTAGTGCCCAGGTGAGCCAAGAGAAAATGGGCTGCAGCCCAGGAGGGACAGAGCTGCCTCGTGCTTCCTCCAGGCTCACACACCCAGCTGCTTGGGGTGGTTCTGAATGGAGCTGTTCGCCCTCTGTCGCCTTCCTAATTTCTTACCAGGGTCATCCACTTTATCTGGTGAAGCATATGATTTCAAACTTTGTTTTGATAATTAATACTCATGCCATGAAAGCTAGTAGCTTTTGATGCTCGCTAAGTTTTCATGCCTTGAGGAAGCACTTTCACATTGTGCTAGTAGAATTAAGATTCTTGTAAAAGGAGTCAGCTCTGTGAGGTGGGCTTCTACTAAGCTTGAGCATCCCAGCTACTTTGCGCAGAGACTCTAGTTATTCTTTAGGGCATTAAAAAAATCCTTAGCAGGAAAAAATAATCTTGTTTTATAAGGTTCTGAATCTTAAACAAGCAGCCTTTAGCAATACAGAAACCATTCTCTTGAAACTCGATTGCTACCAGCAAAACCAGCATGATCATTTTTTCAGATTTAGTTTGTTTCCATGATAGTTTTCCTGAGCAAATGAAGTGTTGCTGAAGAGTTGGATTGCCAGTGGGTGAGATTTGTGCTTTGTATGAGCTCAGACAGAGTGTAACCACGTAGAGCAAATACATCTGTTGTGTTGGTAACGCATACCCCCACCCAGGCTTAAGACCCTTGTCACATCTTTGGAGTCCCATCTCGCTGGCCGCTCAGACGGAGAGAGTGTTCTGGTGTGTTCTCCAACAGGAGCACGTGCTCACTTGGAGGCATCTTCAGACCAGCGTGTTTGCTTTGCACAGAAAAATGGTGCAGCCAGGAGGAGGTTTCTAGGCTTGTTTAATTTCCCTATTCCTGATTCATAATTTTAGCATCAGCAGAAAAGCTGTTCTGGGCTTTCTGCCTGGAACGCAGCATCAGGAGTTGGGTTTGCTGGCTGCCTGAGGTGCTGTCTTGCAGGTATCCTACCTGCCAAGAATAAGAAAGCAACAAGGATCGGATTAGTTTCCAAGGCTGAGCTTCCTGTCTTCCCCTTGGAGATCAGTCCACACCACTGTCACGACCTGCAGCCTTCTCTAGCCCACCTATGAAGGCCTGGAAGAAGTGTTCTGGTGTCTGCTGCTGTTTTGGTGCTAATTAGTGTTGGCTGCCCACAGACACATAGTGGAATGAGTAGAAAGGTTGGGTTTCCACAGTCTGCTGCTAATGTAGAAACCTGCTGATAAAAATAGAAGCTGTGTTGTTCCAGGTGGAACTGCATCTCACGCAGATGTTCACTGGAATAAAACTTGCAGTTCCTCAACTCCGCAGTAGGTTCAAAAAGCACAAGGTCAGTAATTAGTGTGTTAGCTATAAGCTGATTTCCACTTCCAGTCAGACAGCCTCTCAGCTGTCAGCTAAAGGTATTAAGCACTTCTCTGAAGCACTGGCTACCTCCAGAGCTGCAACACTTGCCTAGAGGGATCTGAGTCTTTAGAAGATTGCCTGGGGTGTGTTTGCACTGGGAGAAGCTTTGGAGCAGAAAGAGCATTCGGTCATTGCTGTCTCTGGCAGTATGCCCCAGGCCTGACCTTAAGCAGTCACAGGTAGCTCTGTCAACAAGCTCTCTCCAAATTTCCGGCACACGGTCTAAAACAGTAATAGAAATTATGTTTCTTTTGTATAATTGAGTGGAATTTTGAAAAGGGATTTCAGTAACGAGCGCTGAGTTCCCTTGAACTAGACACCTACATTAGTTTTATTCTCCGTGGGCCATTTGTTGAAGAGCTCCTCTGCTCAGCTATCACTGACAGCCAGTGAATGGGAGAAGAAAGCCACATTACCCCGTCCCTGAGTCATCCTCTTTCCTCTTACTCTAATTATAGTGAATTGAGTTCAAGTCTTTTAAAGTGGAAATTAGAGTTTCCTAAAAATGTGGTGGAAGGCAGTAGATCAAGAGGCCAACTGTAGGCAGTGGCTAGACCACATCAGGAAATGGTGTGGTGAAGATCTGAGGGTGATAATGTGCTGTAATACGAGGCAGAACAAGTACGGGAGAGTACGACATGACTGCCCTTTCTTTGCAATTGCCAGACTGGGTAAAAGTGGAGGAAAACACAGCCAGAAATGTCTGTTGGACTTGTCTGCTTGATAGTGGTGTGGAAGACCTGAAGTTAGTTATGCTGATTATTATCTTCAGGAGGCAAAGGCAGGGGCCACAGTACAGCAACGTTGACGACTGGATTATTCCCATCTTATTTTTCAGGGAAATGTTTGACAGCTGTAACATAACTTCTGTCTTTGTGTTCCTTCTGTATTCTAGTCCTCTCTCCGGTCTCTGGCTGAACAGTTCAGGACAATGGTCAACAACCCCCACTTAAGTGATATCCAGTTCCAGGTGGACTCTGGGGAAGTCCTTTATGCCCACATGTTTGTGTTGTATGCACGGTGTCCGCAGGCCGTTCAGGTGGTAAGTACTGCTGACGTACTTTCTCCTCCACTTCAGGAAAGCCCAGACTGCCCACACCTACAGTCAGTTAGTGCGACAGAATCGCTACAGAGCGCTGCTGGGCCTAACAGCAAGTGCCTCTGGACCTGCCGTGGTTTTTCTGCTGTGGAAACAAGAATCCTGACAAAGTGATGGAAAATGTGGTACTTGATCTGGGGAGGTGAGGATCCTTCCTTGCATTCTGCCCACGAGCGATGAAAGAAGCTTCCTAAGTGTTTCTTGCGATTGAATTTTTGTACCCGTGCAAGTGCAGAATGCATTGTCCATCTTGGTGTGTCCTGCCTGCCACCCAAGCTGGGAAGCTTGAATATGGAGTGGGATGATTCCGGCAAATACTTTAAAATAACCTACGCAGAGGTTTTGTCACCCTCACAGTTGCTTTGGTGGCATCTGCACTGTGCATTTTGCAAAGCTAGTGAAGTGGCTCTTATGTTCCAAGAAGGATTTTGGGTGGAATAGTTCCCAGCCTGCTCCTGTGCAGCCCCTTTCGGGAGAGTGAAAGGTGCTGAGCCTAAGGTTTGAACTCTGCTCTTTCATGGAGCTGCCACTAGTCCATACAGCCAGCTCCCTTTTCAAAAAGCCAGCTCTCTTTAAAGTTGCCTGTTTGGAGCCCTTAGTTTTATCCTCATGTGTGTTGGCAGTAGCTTCCACCCAAGGCGAGTCAGGCTGTTCCTAAGGGGTCTGTGAAAGCTCAGGGAGGGGAAGCAAGTTTGTATATGCCACCCAGTCTTAATACGAATTTCTTACACAACTAGTAGCAAATCTGCATGTGCCCACAAATCAAAAGACTTTAAAAACTATTGGGTTCAGTTCAGTGAAGTGATATTTTGTATGTTGTCTCTTTTCCTGTGAGACACCAGGAGAACTAGAGTTTTGGCAGTGCATCGAGGGTAGGTTGAATTGAAAACTGATCAGAGGAAACTCATTTGTAGAGAGGTATAGAATAACTCTGGAAATTGTGCTCCGTGAAGTAATGTGGTTCCAAAACTACCTGGAGAACTCTTAAGATCAGCTTTATATGTGTGACTAAATGGAGTAGTTTAAACTTTATCAAAGGTAAGAGCTGTAGGGTCAGGAAGGAAATGGCCTGGTCCCTGTGAAGCTCTGCATAACTGGTCATCTTAGCTTCCCTCTGAGGCATCAGTCCTGCTCCCAGGATAAGACTTTGGTGAATGAAAGGAGGAAGCTAATAGGAACAGGAACGTTGGTGTTGCTGTTCTTTTACTAGCAAATGGACTTTGCTTTCTTCTTACCCCAGGTTCACAGCGAAGGGTTCTTAGTGGAGGAGGATGGAAACGCGCAGACACGCCGTGTGCTGCTGAA
>NW_009731283.1:5300-9406 GCF_000703405.1 Apaloderma vittatum | reverse complement strand
CCGGTGGGCTCATTCCTGCGATTCCTTTATGCTGCTGATGCTGACATCCCTGCTGGGGTGCTGCCCCAGGTCGGGGCTCTGGCTGCCAGGTTTGTATCATGAGCATATTTTGGATTCCCTGATGCTTTCAGCCACACAGCCCCAAACCTGATAACTTCCATCGCAGTCTTAATGGCTTACAAATTCCTTAGTCCTCTGCTTATATCTTAAATGAAACTCATGCATAAGAACGTTCTACTCTCATTTTTTTTCCCTGAGTCTCTCTTCAGGTTGTATCTGTGTGAGATTTTCTATGTTCAGTATATGCTTAGTAGGCTTTTGCCAAGAGTTTTGTCTTGGAATGGTTTATTGACCACTGATGTTGACGATGATGAGTGTATCTTCTATATGTGATTCTCAAAGCATTGCTCTAATGTGTTGTGTCAGCCCTGCTCCCCGTCATGATCCAAGGCGTGCGCTGAGTAAAGAGTTTGAAATAGGAGCAGTTGCCGAGATACGAGGCAGGAAATAGTTGTGCCTTGCCGAAATGTATGTCCAGAGGTGCCGTGTCATTCCAAAAAGCCGTGAAGTTTGCACATGACAGATATGATCCAGCCATCCCATGGAGCTCTGACCAGTGCCAATGGCAAAGGAGTTTTAGTGTAGTCCTATGGCTGTTTAGTCTTGAATGTGGAAAAAAAGGAGGCAGCCTGATGCTTTCATGGGAGTGACACCTGGAAAAGGGAACTGGGAGTTTCAGGAGTATACTGGATCTTGTACATCTTAGGAAACCACCATCCTCTTGTAAATTCTTTACATGGCTCTTGAGCGATCAGGAAGCCAAATGGTGAAGAAATACTGGAGGAGGAAAATACTAACATTACTATTCTGTCCTTGCAGGTTTGGTGTGAAGGAGCTGATGGCAAAGTGTGAAAATGACACTGGAGAGAGTCAGGGGTCTTCTGGAGTGGATACAGAAGATGATCTTACCTCTGTGAGGGATGACAAAGATTGTGAGGACAGAGCTGAGAACTTTGAAGATCTCTTGAAGTCAATGTGGGTGGGTGAAGATGAGGAAGAATTAGTTATGCTGAACACTGAATGCCAGAAGGAAGAAGACAATGGGGTGGGTGAACAGGAGCTGGAGGAAATCTATGAATTTGCTGCAACTCAGAGGAAGATGGTTCAAGGTGAAACAGAGGCGAGTGAGGGAACAGACTGCAGCATCTGCAGTGATACTGAGGCAGCCCCAGGTATGAACCAACAAAATGAGGAGGAAGAAGCAAAGAGATCTGAATCTATTTCAATAAGCAATGGCTTCAAAGATTTGAGGGACGACAATGATGTGAAAAGAACTAAATATGGCTCGTCTGCAAAAGAAGAGAAAATGCAGAATATAAATAGATGCCAGAGTGTGAATGATCCCCAGGCTGCTTTCGTGCCTCACCACAGTGAACCTCAGAAATGGGACGTAACATCCCATGGTGCTACCGCTAATGAAGGAGAGGCTGTTAGGAGATGTGAAGGTATGAAGGATTCCAAGTCATCTCAGGTCTCGCATGATGAGGTACATCACTGTGAAAAACAGTTTCCTAACTTCCACGGTGATACTAATACAAACAAAAATGATGAACACTTATTTTCTGGAACTCACAGAGATTCCTGTGAGGCTTCCCCAATTAAAAAAGTTACCAAAGAATCAGGAAAGGCCTCTAGTGAAACGAGTGTTGATGTTAATGATTCACCTCTGCACAGCAAGTCACAGAAAGACCTCTGTCTGTGTAGGAACGGTTTTTATGAGAGTCCTCCTCCCAAAGCTTATATGCCCCTTTTTCCTGGTGTTGGCTCTTCACCTGCATTTCCAGAATCAGAGAGAAAGTTTACCAGAGAATGCATGTTGACACCAAACCAAAACCGAAAGGAAAAATCCTTCCCATCTGATGAAGTACACTTTCAGACAGCCAATGAGCTGGATACTGCATCACGAAATGAGAACACAATTTCTCCAGCAGAGCTTCCCCACGTCAATTTAAACAAGCATATGTATGTCCCGGTGTTGTCACCACTGGTCATCAGAACTCGGGATGCTGCAGCTCCTGAGCTGCAGGGGCTCAAGGAGGGTGATGTTATTGTTTTATCATCTGATGAGGAAATGGAGTTACAAGAAGACAAGAAGTTACTGGAGTCAGGCTCTGCTCTGAAGAAAATGGAAATCCCTGTGCAACTGAAGTGTTCGAACATAGGACAAGGTCCTGAGATAGCAGAATCTGAGCATAACTCATCAGTGACTGAAACAGAGCAGAGATCAACCCAGGTGTCATGTGGCGTTGCAGTTACAGTGCATGTAAGTAGTGTTGTAAAGACGTCCACTGAATTGCCTCCCAGCAGACAGACAGACACTTGCATGGAGAGCAAACGGGCTCTAAACTCGAGCCCTGAAAAAAGACTCAACCATGAAATGTCTTTAGGTACAGACAACTCTTGGCTGGTGCCAGACACACCGCTTCTGAGCAAAAGCAGAAGTTTCTCAACACAGACTCAGGTCACAAGTATTGATTCTTTAAAGAATCCGGGGTCTAAACTCAGCACAAAGCACTTAGCAGCAGGTAACGGTAACCACGAGAAGAGTGGAAATTTAATAAAAGTTCATAAAACAACATTGTCAGACAGACATTTGCCCGTGGAGAGCTCAGTGGGTGAAAGGAGCCCTCCCAGCAGCCCAGCAGCAGGATCGTGTTCCAACAACTCCCCACCAGTTTCTGCAGTGGATCCAGTTCTCCTCTCCCCTGGCCACACCAATATAAAAAGCAAATGTGCCAAGATACCATTTGTGTCCAAATCTGTGCCTCTATGCCATGAGCTGTCATTGGAAGACAAAACAAATACCAGTGTGGTTGAAGTAGAGGACAGTGAAAAGGAAATAAGTCTGCCTTCCGTGAGTAGTAGCATCTTGTTTTGTGAAGAGCCCCTGCTCCCAGTTGATGACTGCTGGCAGGTTGAATATCTGTCCCCAGTCAGAGGTAACAGCCGGGACCCCAACCAGGGCAGCCGTGCCAACAGTGCTGCCAGCAGCCCCAGACCCGGCCCTTGGCCTGGGCGCTGGGAGAGCCCAGTCTGCATGCAGGAGATTAAGGGGAGTACCCCTCTTCGAGGAAGTCCTGTTGGCAGAAGGAGGACTTTGCCCTGTCCCGAAAAGAGTCCTATTGAGGCATGTTCTTCGGTGGGCAGTAGACCGAGTTACCTGAACTCCAAACTCTGGGGTGACTGGAATGGAGAAGAAGAGGAAGATGAATTTCCAGAAGTGCTTCCTTTGTCTCAAAGGTTGTTGGCTGCAGCAGGTGCCTGTCGGACAGATCCTGTAAAGACTCCTGGTGAGAGCTTGAGTCGATACTAGCTGTATTAGATTATTAAATTGTTTTCATTTTAAGTGCTTATGCTGATGTACACGAGGGCATCAGGTGTAAGCAGCACAGTGGAGTGGGCACAGAGTTTCCTTTGCTGAGGGTCGCTGGGGCTGGATGCCTGTCCCTGCCCACGCAGAGGCTTCCCACATGCTTTCCCACAGAGCCTTGCTGAGGCAGCACTCTCTTGTGCTGCCCTTCTCTTTGCTAGTTCTGAGCTCTCATGACAGAGCTCTGCGTGCCCAGCACACATCCTTGCATGGTTCCTTCCATCCAAGACCAGTAATTGATCTCGTAGTGTCTAATTAAATATGTTATTAATTATGGCGTACCAAGTGATTAACGGGTGTTTAGAACATGGTGTGTGGGACTGTGCTCCACACTTATCAGTAAATTGGCATTATTAAATTAGTATCCAACTTGGGACTCCAGAAGCTTGACTTGCTCAGTTTCTGCTGCATCAAGTCCCTGATAGGAAATTTCCTTCCTGGGAGAAGATCTACTTTACAGAATCATGTAAACATGTTCTTTTAACTGCCTTGTAAACGTTGCGTGTTCTAACAAAGCCCTGAACAGGCTTCCTATTCAGATATGACATATGCCTTAATATAAGCTATTTTCTGATCTAAAGACAATAAAAAACAAGTATCATAGATTATATATTTTAAAAAAGAAATGTTGACTATTCTGTCCAATATGAAGCTGAGTAATAAAAGCTTTTTTTAA
>NW_009731283.1:0-5269 GCF_000703405.1 Apaloderma vittatum | reverse complement strand
GTAGGGAAATAATGCTACTTAATTATTATATATTAGAATATCTGCCATTGGGGAAGATACAAGCTATGTTAGTTCCTTTTCATGCTAATTCTGATATTGGGAATTTCATTCTGCTGCAGAACCTTCCTGTCAGGAGAAGGACAAGCCCCCCAGCACTCCTGTGACACCAATGCCAGCTTACTCCATGATGGAGACCCCCCAGCTGAAGAAGGAGTTGAGCAGGTTAGCATTATCTCCGTGAGTACATCTCTTTGTGAGTAGAAACTTGCTGGCAGGTAGTGTGAAAGGTCCTGGGCTGAAAGTGAAACTGTGCTGAAGCTCCGGTCGGTGTTTTTGGGGGTCATGTCATGCTTTTCCAGCTGATCGCTGGACTTCCTGGCCTGAGCCTCTTCCTGAGCTGTGAGAGTGGAAGATGCTGCATTTTTCTCCCACCTTTCTCTCCCAGATTTGGAGTTCGTGCTCTCCCAAAACGGCAGATGGTGTTGAAGCTGAAGGAGATATTCCAATATACTCACCGGGACTCTGACTCCGAGGATGAAATCCCGTGTTCCCAGCCTCCCCTGCAGAAGTCACCAGCCAAATGCTCTAGGCAGTCAAAGGCAGGTGGAAAGCGCGCTGGTGACTCAAAAGCTGTGGGGAAGAGGAAGCGGGTCACTACGGCTTCTTCAGTGCTCCCTGTGGGGAGGGCTGATGGTGACCTTGTTGGATTCAGCGAAACAGACTGTGCAGCACCCAAGGAAGCAACTAAAACAACACATCACCCAGAAGGAGCCAAAGAGCGGAAAAAGTCATCTCCAGAGAAATGGTCTCTGGCAGCTGATGGTGAGGAACAAATGCCCTCAGCATCTCAGGAGTCTGCAGTTTCTTCAGTGGATGGAAGCGACATCTCTTTTGGTTCGCAGAGGTAAGGCAGCAAAACACTTAACATTCATTCAGTGATTCTGTTAAGGGAACAGTCAATGGTGTGCAGGATAGAGACAAGCTAGGAATGTGGCCAGCAGAGGTGAGTGGCCATGTGGCCTGCAGTGGCCCTGCCACCTCCTTGGGTGTGTCATTTGAAGGACAGCACACTCCTACAAAAGAAGTAGGCTTTGTTTTTTCAGTCTAATTCCCAATGAGCTGCTCTAAGAACACACAAGTGCTTGTGGCTGCATGTGAGCAAGGCCCAAGTGTGGCGTGCCTGGTCTCTGCAAGTTAGAGCAACAAGGAGCACTCGGCGTAGGCTGGGAACCTGCAGCTAGAGTGAGGAGAGGACAGCAAGCACTGCTCGGCAGAGGCTGCCGTGGTGTGGCAGTGGTATGTGCAACGGGTCGGGAGCAAGCAATGCCAGACAGCTTTGGGGCTGGACCAGCGCTGTTGTGGCTGGGATCGGGAGGTTTGCAGAACATGTACCGTGTTCCGCTTTGCTCGTTTTGTGGATGCTGGTATTGAAGAGTCTGTGATTCTATGGAGGGTAGCCAGAGGGGTTGGCCACCAGGGACTGGGGGAGCTTTGGTCCTGTCCTTGATGGCCTGTTCTTTCCTTATCTCTGGTCTAATTGATCCTGCTTCTAGTTCTTTCATGAATGGATTTGAAGCCTGTGCTTTTGCATCCGAGGAGGAGGAAGAGGAGCTTCCAGCATCTCAGGCAGCATCTCGGGAAGAAGAGAAGCTGGAGGCAGTAAGGTGCTATATCCGTTCTAACACAGCCCTGTACCACAAGGTTCTCTTTTATGAGCCGATCGAGCTGGCGGATCTGCACGCAGAGCTGAAACAGAACGGCATTAAAATTTCCAAGGCAAAGCTGCTAGACTTTTTAGATGCTCACTGTATCACATTTACCACGGCCAGAGCTCGGAAAGAGAAGGAGCAGAAGAGAAAGGGGAACAAAAAACAGAGGAGACGGTACTGAATGGAGCACACTCCTCCATCCTGAAAATTCTGTCCGTGGAGGCCTTCCTCGTAAGCTGGAAACCCTGTTCCAGGCTGGTGCTGGCGGTGGTGCTGTGATCGGCGGGTGCGCTGCTCCTCCTTGTGGCCTGCCTCCCAGCTGACATGCTGGAGAACGGGTCTGAACTGAGCTCCCGTCCCCAGCCCTCTGCTCTGAATTGCACAGGCTCCTCCTCTCACTGTCCTGCCTGCTGCACACGGGTCATCTGGAGCCTCTTTTTTTCCCTCCAATTTTTTCTCCTGTGCCTTTTCTTTCTTTTTTTCTGTTAGGCTTTAGGTCTCCAACATTTCTTCGTGTTGGTGCTTCTAGAGGGAAGTGCTTTCCCCAGTGACACTTTGCAGGACCTTTTCCCTGGCCTTGGGGAAGTGGAGAAATGTGCCTGCAAGAAAGCACTCCCGTTCCCCTGTGTAAAGCGCTGAGTGTTCAGACCCCAGTGACTTCCGTCTTCATTTCTTCAGTGTACAGTTTGCCCTGCTGATGGTTAAGGCAGGGAATGTCGTGGAAATCCGTTGCCTTTCTTCTGTCCCTTGGTTCAGTTTGCAAACTGCCGAAACTCCTTCCTCTGTGTTTCTTAAATGTCTGCAAAGCAGCGGAGGTGTTTTTCTAGACTCTTTGTGAAAGCTCCCAAAAGTGCCCTCTTGACACCAGATATCATGTGAAAGCCTTTTAGATACAAACATTAGATTGTGTGTGTTCCCTTGCACGCTGGATCTGCGTTAAAGGTACCATCCGCTCCATTTTTTGCGCCTGGTGTGAGCTTGGCAGTACAGCTGGAGCATGTCCTCGACAGAAGTGTTTTTAAGAAGACAGTATTGTAGTGACCGCTGCGTCTCTTCAGCACTTATAACCTGATCCAAAGCCGCTTTTCGGATCAGTCTCCTGTTCCAAACTGGACTGATCTGAGGTTGCAAACTGTCTGCAACTCTTGGAGAAGTCTTGGGCCGTAACTTGTCATCTTTTATGTATTTACTTTCACAACATCTGACTTTTCTCTGTTCTGGCAGCTCTGGGTGCGCAAAGAGTCTCTCTGAACAAAATAGACATGACACTTCAAAAAAGAAGCTGGCTTCCTAAATGTATTTATGTATTTGGAGCGTAGAAATATTTTTTCTATTTTTGATACAGTGTGTCGAGTTTTATTTTATTTATATATAATAAACAATTTATAAGGTACTATAAGGTACTTATAAAGTACTATAAGGAATATCTTATGACAGACTTGGGGGCTGGTTCTAAGTGCCAACGTTGGGTCTAGTCAAGAGCAGTAGAGCCTGCAAGTCTGCCCATCCTGGCTGAGACCCTGAGCACAGACCTGGAGGCAGGGGAGTTGTCACGGGCGCCCTGCAGCAAGGAGAAGTGGAACGGGAGAGATCACCCAGCAGCACCTGATGAATTGGATTCCTAGAGGGAGACCAGCCGCCCGGTTCATCTGGGCTGTGTAGCCCTAAGGTAGGGGAAATGTGGGGGGAGGATGTTGGGGTCTGCCGGGAGGACCGGCGGTGGGGAAGGGTCTGCCCCAGCCTTGTTGGGGAGGGCTGCTGGTGAAGGGGACATGGGTGCCCCCTTAGGGACCTCCTTTTCTCTGCCAGGTGGCACTGCAGCATGTGTAGCAGTGGGGAGGGTCCTCCTGGCAAAGCCGCCTGTCACATCTGGTGAATTTTCAGGAATTTGGGATAGTTTTCTTTCCCTGGCAGTGTCATCCCTTTTCCTCCCCCACCTTCTTGTGCAGGAATTGCCAGGAGATGACTTTGTTACACGAAAAGGACAAGGCCTGCCTTAAATGGCGTTCTAGGAAATGTTTCCCTCAGTGTACCAGGTATTTCTCTCGAGTACACACTTAATAAACAGAAAAAGCGTCAGTTCTACTTACCAGTCTTAATATGGGGAAATAGGTAAGATCGCAGCTTTTTTGCTCTGTTTTTAGGTAAGATTTACATTTATGATCAAGATTCTGTAATCAATTCTTGATTACATCTTCACTTCCAGTGAATGCAGTGTCACAGTTCAGTGGATATAAATCACAGTTGTTCAAAGAGCATGAAAAGCTATTTAGCGTGTTGTGAAAAAGAATTTCAGTCTCGACAGTGTCCCCAACATGGTCATGCCTGGATGGATAGAGCTTTGCTTGTACGCTTGCTTGCTTTGGTGGTCAGGAGCAGTGTGAGGACTGACAGTCACTGCGGCACTTCCAGGCCATGTGTTGCACGTATTTGTAATTTTTCTGTGCATTATAGCGGGGCAGTTGGGTACCAGGACTCCACATTTCCATTTTGAAAATGAAATTCTCTGAAACATAACAAGGAGAACTGAGACAAACTGCACTTTTCTTTGTCATCCTTCAACCTTGCAACTGGGCAGTCTTTGCCTAATGCAGAAGGATGATGTTAAATATCACATCTGTGCTGTCCAGGTGTGGAGGCAACCGCTTTGCAGAGGCCTCTGCTTTGGTGCTTCCTTGTTGCTGAAGCCAACAAAACCTCTCCCGTAATTCTAAAACTTTTCTCAGATGGTGAGAAAAGGATTCAGAATCTCGTCCAGCCTTCAAGACCACACGGACACATCTGACATACACTGCAAATTATCTGAAAGCAATTACTCATTCGCCTGCTTCGTTATTGTGTGAGCAAAGCGTGCCTTCCCAAGCGAACACTGCTGTTGCCATCTGCCAGTGATGATGTGTTGCCCAACAGCTCACTTTGTATATATTTCTGTGTTTTCTTACCTTCCTAATGCGGGCTCATTTGTCTTTGAAAATACACGTCATAATTTTTTTTATTTCCAACTCTGCAGTAACAGCTATCAAAAATATTCTGATACTTACATTTAACACTCTAAAGGAAGGAAAAAACCCAAAACCACAAAAAAAAGCCCACAAAACCTTTTCAACTAAGGGGTTTTTTTTAAGTTAAAGAAATGAGCAGATATCTTACTGGCCTTGCAGAAAGCTTCTGTCTTACCAAGATGAACCCTGTGAGCTCTGAGTGAGCTTTGGAGAATGCAGATTCTGAATTCACTGTGATTGTCAAATGATCTATGGGATCCCTGGAGGTGTTTAAGGGTCGTTGAGATGTGGTGTTGGGGGAGATGGTTTGGGGGTGAGCTTTGTAGGGTTCATGGTTAGTGATCCCGAGGGTCTTTTCCAACCTGAACGACCCAACGATTGAAGAGGGATGGGTACTCCTTTGCAGCTGCCACCGTGTGGGTTTGTGTGTTGTTGCACTGCCTGCCCGCGGGCGCTGTGGCTGTGGTGCAGCCTTCAGGTGTCCGAGGCGAAAACATGAAAAGAAACGTCATCAACAGGTCGAGGGAGACGATTCTGCCTCTCTGCTCTGCCGAGACC
>NW_009731282.1:0-37717 GCF_000703405.1 Apaloderma vittatum | reverse complement strand
TCCTCTCCTCTCCTCTCCTCTCCTCCATTAATAATACTTCAAAGATATCCAAGAGTAGATAGAGGAGTCAGGCTCTGATTTGGAGAGGGGCTGGGTGTTGTGTGGAGAAGTGTGCTGTTGCCACTGGGCAATAATGCAATTGGTTGAATAAGCTACTGCAGATGTGTAATTTAAGTCCCTCACTGTGTGACCACCAAATGAGAGGGGAGATGCAAGTACCAGTGTGGCAAGGGGATTGAACTGGAAAGGAGCTGGTAGAAAGCCAACCTTTAAGAGCAGCTTTTACATTGTTCCGTGAAAAGCTCTTGAGATTGTTTCCCTATATGACTTTTCTTCCCTAGTAAAGAATAGAGATTAAAACCCTTAGCTTTCTCTATGTCTATGTACAACATGCAGTGTAAACCAGCTAGTGTTTGCTGAATAACAACATGGCACAGATAATTTACCACTGTCATTACCGTTTGGGAGAAATGCTGCTGATGGTTTGGGAGAATAGTTTAAATGCAGGAAGGATGCATAACAACGCATATCATAATATTCCCAAGTGTAGTTATTTTTCTTCTTTACACTAACAGCTCTTGTTAGAAGTTCTAGTGTATGGAGAAGTGTTAAAAATTCTCCTTCCAATCATTCCTTTTGTGTTTTAATCTCATTCAGAGAGGATAAAGTTTGTCCTGTGTTTGTGAAATAATTTCTCCTATGCATCTCTCCCGCTATTCCTGTTTGTACCCATATTAACTGAAAAGCGAGGGGAAATATCTGAAAAGTCTGAACTCCCAAAGACTTGTGCACTTTCTTTGTCCAAAAGGTTGAGTTTGAAAGATGTTGATCACTTCTTAACTGTGTAGAGTAAGTATAGAGGGTGCTCTATAATTTGGGGGTAAAAGAAAGACTTACAGATGTGGGAATAAATCACAGGCCATATTTTTCCAGCTTAATCTGAGGAAAAATATAGGTAATAAGCTAGAAACTGCTCTTACGCAGAAACTTGACTTGTCTCTTGATATTGAAGGTACATTTATCTGTTATAATAAAAACTATGCCTAGGTTGACTTCCCTAATGAATACAGCATATGTATCCAGATGTCCTGCCATGGTCCAGTACTTCCCAATGTGATGGCAAAACAACACAGTTAATTGGAAGAGATTGTAAAACCCACAAAAAAGAAAGAATCCATAGAATGGCCTAGGTTGGAAGGGACCTTAGAAATCATCTAATTAAACCTCCCTGCCGTGAGCAGGGACACCTCTCAGCTAGACCAGGTCGCTCAAGGCCTCATCCAACCTGGCCTTGAACTCGAGGGGGGGGGCCAGCCACAACTTCTCTGGGCAATTTATTCCAGAGTCTTGCCACCCTAGTACTGAAGAATTTTTTCCTAAGATCCAATCTAAATCTGTTTTCCTTTAATTTAAATCAATTTCCCCTTGTCCTATAAGTGGACACTCTTGTAAAAAGTCCCTCCCTAGCCTAGGGTCCTTTCAGGTACTGGAAGGCAGTTATAAGGTTCCCCCCGGAGTCTTCTCTTTTCAAGACTGAACAATCCCAGCTCCCACAGCCTGTCGTCATAGCAGAGGTGCTCCAGCCCCTGGATCATTTTTGTGGTCCTCCTCTGAACTTGTTGGAACAGATCTGTGTCCCTCTTATGGGTGGGAACATCAGAACTGGATGCAGTATTCAAGGTGGGATCTCACAAGAGCAGAGTAAAGGGGGAGAATCACTTCTCTTGACCTGCTGACCACGCTTCTCTTGATACACCCCAGGATGCAGTTGGCCTTCTGGGCTGCATGAGCACACTGCCAGCTCATGTTGAGCTTCTCATCTATCAACACCCCTAAATCCTTCTCATCAGGGCTACTTTCAACCCACTCTGTGCCCAGCTTGTGTTTGTGCCTGGGATTAGCCCAGCCCAGGTGCAGGACCTTGCATTTTGACTTGTTGAAGCTCATGCAGTTTGCACTGGCCCATTTCTCAAGCCTGTCAAGGTCCCTCTGGATGGCATCTCTTCCCTCAAGTGAGTCCACGGCACCACACAGCTTGGTGTCATCGGCAAACTTACTGAGGGTGCACTCAGTGCCGTCATCCATGTCGCTGACAAAGGTGTTGAACTGCACTGAACCTGGAACAGAGCCTTGAGGAACACTGCTTGTCACTGGTCTCTATGTGGACATCGAGCTGTTGACCACAACTCTGAGTGCGATGTTCTAGAATATTTGGTACTCTTGCATATATGTATAGGGAGGTTTCAGAAGCATGCATTTTGGAAATAATGAGCAGGCTTCTATTTTAGTCCATGTATTATTTGCAAACCAATACCTTAGGTATTCCCTTACATAACCATTGCAAGAAAATACTATTCTAGATGCTAATGTGCAAGAGGAAGTAAGATAGAAAAAACGAATACTGACGGCTTGTAGAGGCATAGTTTAGGGCAATTCTTCAAGCAATGTGTTTCCTCTAATGTTATGGATAATGTAATTAATCAGTTCTTGAATTCTAGATGACTAACAGAGGTGGACAGAGTATTATACTAGTTTTATGCTAATCAATGAACTGATAACTTTTTCTTCCTCCTAAGCAGGGCTTCTTTTAAAAACAACATACTCCATAAGCTGAATCCTCGTTGAACAGAAAGAATGGGAGGGGGAAAAAAAAAAATTAAAACTTGGCCAAACCAGGAAACAGATGGTGAAGACTGGCTTTATAGTTGGAGAGGATAAAAATATTTTTATCCAAATCTTATGTCCTGTTTTATTACATTGCCAACAGACAGTCTTCAAACACTGCTCTATACCCACAGCTACATCCTGAAAAAACTAAGTTAAATCCCTCATCAGGCTTTAACTTGGACCTTAATTATAAATTCAGGTCAAACTTTTTTTTGCAGGGTTTATTCCCTCTGGAGTTCTTCTGCATTTGTAAATATATGCAGAATAATGCAGAGTGAATGCAGAATCTCTTACACATGATCTGGACAGCAAGACTTGTATGCAGGCATTCTCAGAACTGCCTTTGCAGTCAGGGTTGGTATATTGGGGAAGGGTGGGTCCTGGCTTGTGTTTATGGTTTCTGCACTTAGATAAGCACTTCTTCCTCCAGCTTCCATGGTACGTCCTACTGCATCACCTCAGAGCGTGAATTAGAAATGTTTGTGCCCAGCTAGGGTGAAGTGTTGGGTCCTTTGGAGTAAACTGACTTTGTCCTGCTGTACAAATGTGTCTTCTTTCTTCTCTTTAGTCTTGAGCTTTCCTCTGCATGTGCTGTGGTTATGGAGCACATGCTCTTTGTGGCCATCAAATAGAAATGCTTTTGTCATCTTGCAGGCTGTAAGGTTTTATAATGGACAGAAGCCCTTGAGAAAGCCATCGACTTAGTCTAAAAGATAGAAAGCGCATTCTGTAAAGACTCAATCTGGAGAATGAAGAGGGGCCAGTCTAAACTGAATGTATGGATCTGTGTTGTGTCAAACACCATTTTGTCTGTGTCGCAGTAACTCTGCAGAGAAAGCAATCCACGCAAGTGCTAGGTGCCCGTTTGTTTCTACTGCTGCATTTGTGTGGTGCTGGAATATGAAACAAGGGCAGTCACTCAAAGTACTTATATATAGTTCCAGTCATGGCAGTTGAGCTGTAAGACGCATGACAAAAGCAGTCAAGAGCTGCTGTCAATATATAATTTCACCAAATCCTACTGCCTACGCTGCTGCTGCATCAGTTTAAAATAGTAACCCCTCTTTATCCTGTTGCCTCCGCAATGCGAACCCAGCTCTCTGGCAAGTGCATAACTGCCAATTTTGCCTTCTTTTGTGATAGTTGGTAACTGCTGGTGAGATTGTGTCATTCCCATGGGGCCTCACCCAGTGGGCCGAAAGCTTAGTTAGTTTGGGTTACTCTGGACTCAGTCCAGAAGTGGAAAGTCAAACTTAAAAACAATATTGCTGGGCCAATATCACTTAGAGTTGGGATTTTTTTATACATACGAAACAGACAGGAGTTGTCTGTTGCATGTATTTTGCCAGCAGAAAGAAAAATGAGGATGACATATTCAGTGGAGGAAAAAGAACAACAGACTTTGGGTGTCGTCCAGTCCCTGCCAGTAGAAGAAATATGTTTGTTTTCATTTGGCATAGAATAGATGTAAACATTTATTTTTAAACCTCCCTGTGTGGCCACCCCAGTTGTTAAGGATGATGTAAGCCAATGACTTTCCCCTTAAGTGGTTATGGAGTTAACCTAATACACTTTTTTGGGAGAGGGCAAAGATATTTTTTCTTAGTTGATTACAGGATTCCTTAACTTGGTATGGAGAAGTAAGAATGAACTGTAAAACAAATGCCGGACAGTACTGCTTTACAGGGAGATGCCTTGAGGTCAGTTTGTGATTGCAATTTCTGTTTGTTCCCCGGGCTCTGGTGAGGGCAAACACTCACCACGTGTGGTGGCAGTTTGGTGGCAGCTGAAGAATTGGGAGGACAATGAAGTCCAATTTATGGTGCTGTTTTCAAAAAAGTGATTAGTTGCTTGTGGTTTGTTTGTTTGTTTGTTTTCCTGTAAGTGTAGTCCGCCTTCAGTATGGATGGGCTAGAGTACGAACTGTTGAAACATACATGTGGAGCAAACCTGGTGATGTGCTGATGAAGCAGTGGGCTGTGCTGGCTGCCAGCCTTCAGCTGCCATGCGTTTTGATGTGCTCTGGGCGTGCCTTCACAGGTAATGAGCCTCGAACCATCACGACCTTCTCTTAGAGGCTGTTTTGTTCAACATGTTTTTACTGAGAACTGGAGAAAATGCCACAGTGTGAACTGATACACGTATTTTTCCTAGTAATTGGATGCTTCTCAGAGCTACTTATTGTTTCCCTTTTCCATAACCCATTAGGTGTTTTCAGTGCGAATGCTTCTAATGAATTCCTCGTGTAGCTCCAGTGCAAAAGTTAATAATGCCAAGTAGTCAAAAATGCATTGTGAACATTTGTAAACTAAAAAACCAACCAAAAAAACCCCAAAACAAACAGAAAACGGGGTTCTTGTGGGGACTTTTTTTACCTTATGAATAATAACTTAATGAATCATAATAATCATATAATCATAGAACCCTTTAGGTAGGAAAAGACCTTTAAGAAAATCTATGAAATCATCGAGTCCAACCATTAACCTAGCATTACCGAGTCCACCACTAAACCATGTCGCTAAGCACCACTTCTATACATCTTTTAAATACCTCCAGGAGTGGTGACTCCACCACTTCCTTGAGCAGCCTTTGCCAATGCCTGAAAATCCTTTTGGTGAAGGATTTTTTTCCCCTCTGGTGCAGCTTGAGGCCATTTGCTCTTGTCTTACTGCTTGTTACATGGGAGAAGAGGCTGACACCCACCTTGATGAAGCTAAGCATATTCACCCAGGTGAAATGATTAGCCAAACTTTAGTGGCTGCTGCTTGGGTGATTTATTTGATATTATTACAGGATAGTAGGAAGAAATGGCTGTAGTTTGTGTATTGTAGATTCTTCTAGAGCAACTGTGGTGTTTAAATTTCTCCCCACAGAACTTGAACGAAGACTTTCTTAAGCATAACACAGCTCTAGCTGAGACTGTCTTCCTCAAGCCCACTGAGAAGTCCCACTGGGCACACAAATCTTAACATCTTCTGGCACAGCTCTTTACTATTTTTTCTGGTGGAAGTTGGTATAAATTGCTTTAAGTGAATAGGATGAAAACAAAGTAAAAGTTCTCTAAAATGAATGATTTCCTTTTCCTTGCTTCTCTCTTCCTCTCTGACCTCCTCCCTGCATTAAAGCCAAGGGACTTTCCAGGAATTTATGGCATAAACAAACAGCTATAAAGCTTTTAATATTTATCACATAATCTAGTTTGTTTTGTTGTCCAAGATAGTTTTGGCCAGAGCTTTCCAGTAAAAATAGCGCTGGCGGCAAGGCAGTATTTCCAAGCTCTGAATTTGCATAAGAATTCCTCTCAGCTTAGTAGGCTGTTGGCTTCAACTCTGCTTTGAAGCTGCTTAGACCACCCCAAGCAGTCCTTGGCCCTTTGGCTCCAAGCACATCATCATCTTATTGCTGGAGAGGAGAAGAGGTCTGCTTTTTCTTACTCCGAGTTTTGTAACTCTGGATTTGCAGCTTCCATTGGAGAATCTGTCCATTTGCTTGGCAGCATGGAGGGACACAAAGACAAGGAGACCAGCAGTTCCTCTCTTCTGCTCAAGAGTTGAGTGACAGAACTTTGGTTCAGCTCTCAGAACACAGGTTTAGAAAGATTTTGGTTGCAGAAGAGGTGAGTAGTTGTTCAGGTATCTTTTTAGAAGTAATAAACTCAAAGACAGGAAGTACAAACATGTAGCCTCGAGTGCAGCTAATTGTTTCCTGGTTGGGCAGCCTGCCTGGAATGCTGCTGGTGTAGCTGGGCATTAACCCCTGAAGCAGCGGCTCACTGGTGGATTCAGTGCCCCTCTCTGCTGCTATCACACAGGGGCTGCTCTGTGGCTTTTTTTTTCAAGGCTGGGCTGGATTTCTCCCAACAACATCCACATTGACATCTTCCTGCTGCCCTGTACCAGTGGCTTTCCTTCTTCCTCCAGTGTGCTTTTTTTGTGAGCTGGAAGCCAGGTTAAGACTCGCTTTCCGTTAGCAGGGAGAGAGAGGAGAGGCTGGTGTATGCTGGGTCATACACCTGGTCCACATGGGCTCTGTGGTGTCCAGTGGCAAATAACCTGCGCCTGATAGCCATGACTGTGGTTCCAATGAGTTCTAGGTCAGAATTAGCTTATAAGTATACTTGAGTAGTAGATGAATAAAAGGCTAATGTCATAAGATACACAAGTTGTTCTTTGATTTGCAAAGTTTGTTTTCCTGTGGAAGCGTGGGAACAATTTGGAGGGGTGATGTCCCACAGCACAGTATTAATGCAGAGGTGAGGTAAGAGAGCCATTATTTAAAAAACAAAAAGGGTTTGGCATCTTATGAGCTCCTTGTGTGGCACAGGCATGACTGACTTACTGCTGCTGTGCAGAAAGGGCTTGATTAAAGCCAAGTGGGCAAGTAAGCTGGGCATGTCTTGGAGAGACTCCAAAGCGACTGAGACACACCCAGGAGTGCTCATGCATGGGTTGCCTGGCCACAAGAGGTGTATTTGACATGCTACTGACTGGAGTTTGCTGTTCTACTTGGGATGGATGTGGTCTGTGTGTGGGGAATAAGGCCCCTAGCAGGATGTGGAAGAGGCCCAAGTTTCAGTATCTTGACTGATTTTCCCAGTGGCTGACCAAAGAGGAGGAGTGTGATGGGAAGCCAAAATGAGAAGTACTATTGTTGCTATCAAGAAATGACAGGGAATGGAAAAAAAATCACCAGAAATTTGAATTTCAGAAAATGTGAACCATCCCTGGTAACCAATGCACATGATGTCTCTCACTCCTGCAAATGTGGATTTTTCATCTAGTTTCCAATGAACTATTTGACGTGTTTTCAAAAGGCACATGACTTTAGGCACCCTCTGGTATCCCACAGTGCCTGCTGCTCGCGTAGCTGGGTGTGATCAGAGACATCTTGTCGAGGGTGGGTGACTCTAGCAGTGTTGACTCAGGGCAGAAGCTGCGAGTCAGGAGTTACACCAGCCTGACTAGTCTGGTACAAGCTCTTCTGGTTGGACATACATAACATGTCTACATTTTAAAACGAAGTGAAAGTTCGTTATAAAAACACAAAAATGAGTAAAAGCCATTAGTGGAAGAAGGCATGCTGCCACAGCATGGATCTGTGGTTGATTTCCAGTACTCTTACTTAATGTGTACCACTAAGGCAAAATCCCAGGTGGTTCTCCAATGGAAAGGGGCATGACCCCAAAGGCTTCCTTCTGTTGGTCAAAGCACCAGGCCAAGCAATGTTTCTGCTATTTTTCTCTGGTGCTGAGCGACTTCCAGTGGTAATCAGTCCCTTCGCTGAAGTGAGGTGGCCTGTGGTGGCATATGGGTGCTGCACGTGCACTTGGGCAACAGGTATGTGTTTCTCTAGATGGCTCTAAACTGGCTGCCCTCGCTGAGCACCTCGGGCAGCTTCTGCGTTGTCGTGCTTGTGTGCCTGCAGAAGGTGGTGTTGTGTTAGACGTGATTGGGATGCTTTTCTGCTTTAGGATAAAGGAGCATTCCTCCTGCTAAGTAAACGGGGCTTCTTTGGCAAGAGGTTCTGTCCAGGCAGCACTAGGTCTGATTCTTCTCCTTAGTCTTCGTGTCAAATCTGTCTGGTTTATTAGAGCGATTTATGGCTACAGGGGTGAAATGAAAATAGGATCTTGTTGATGAAGGGGATTCAAGTGAACATTTGAACAAATGAAAACAGGCCAATGAAATTAGAGAAGTAAAACCAGGTATTATTTCTTCATTTTGAACAGTGCTAAACCAAAAATACGCCAAATAAATGTGTATGCAGTTTGCATTAGTGTGCACTTCTATATTCAGCCTTCTGTGTGGAAATTATAAATATTGTCCTACAAATTTCTAGACAATGAGAATATACTGAACTTTCAAAATGTAGCTGCAGGTAACTTTGTGGGACATCTGTGATCAAGCTTATTGTGCTGTTGTATCTGGTAGAGCAGACTGCTTGTGACATCAGGCTTTTCTGTTCCTTCCCAGCCCTCCCACTCTAAAACAAATGCACATCACATCAGGTGGCTTTCAAAATGATGAGCTCGTCACCAGATCCTCTTTTCACTGCCCTGTTCAGTACAGCTTTTGAGAGCAATATAAATTGGATTTTTAAAGGCTGGAAATACTGCAGTATATAAGCACAGGTAGGTGTAATTATTAATAATAGCTTGGAGAACTGGAGCTGTTGTAAGGTAACATACACTGCTGCATTTTAGATGAAAAGTTGTTCTTCAGATAGAAATTGTGTTGATACGTCCTTGGACTATTAATTACACATTTGATTCAGAAATGCACAAAGCACCATTTATGTGCAACTTCAATAAAGTTCATGTGGAAAAGCTGAATCATCCAAGCTGTCTGAATAATGCACACTATTTCGTGGTTTTCTTTAGCAGGCAGCTGGTGATCTCTCTTCCTGTATTTGGGGAGGGGAGAAGAAGAAGAAGAAGACAGGAAGGAGTCTCCAAGGAGGGAGGAGACCTTGGATTCTATGTGCAAACTTTACAACTTTCCTGAGAGATCTCTAGATTAGTGGTAAGTTGAAGCTATATTCAGAGGATTGAAGAGGCAGTACGTATTACAACTAGGTTATTATTTTAAAGTAATAGTGCTTTGTACACTTTTCAGGCATGATTTACTGAGTGTAAGTTATATTACAAGCAGTGCTTCATGCGGAAGACATGAGAGTTGTGCTCAGGCTGGGGATCCTTCAGATAGGGTGGCTTCTGTGTCTTCTGCTGCCTTCTTGAAATCAGAACTGTGAGATCTGGTCCCCCTCAGCCACCAGCTGGAAAATGGTAGCTTATCTCTTGTACTGCCTATATTGTAAACTTAATACTTAATTCACATGTTTTCCTACCCAAGCTTAGTGGTAGCAAAGGGCTGTTTACTGCTGGAAGAGCTCCCAGCTGGGGAGGGGAGGGACACACAGGTGACAGTGTTGGTGGGGAGCTATAGTTTTGCAGTCACCTCCACATAGAGTCCCTGCAGCTACAACTTTAATTCTCCTCATATAGGATGTATCTACTTTTCTGTGGGATATTTTATTTACACTGACATCAGCAAACAAGTTAACTGGTTTTTATGCTCTATTCCTTTATTACAGTCTGTCTTACCTATTTAGATCATAAGTGTGTTGGGTTTTGTGTTTTTTGGCTTTTTTTTTTCTTGTTTTGTTTGTTTGTAGCAAGCCATATCTTACAGTTGTAACTTCCTGAGCGTGGTGGATTGGTGATTTATTTGGCTTATAGGCACTTTTACACGAAATAGTAATAATACAGTTTGAAAGGCCTAAAGAGAGAGAGATCTTGTTGGCTCAATTTTTCTTCCTCCCTCACCCCTCCAAAGTTAAAGAGGGACACCACAATCAGGTATTCAAAACTTCTTTTGAATCTACACCAAACTCTGTGACCGTGTCAGCATGAATAATAATCTGTCTGGGAAATTATGGTAAATTCTTGCATTTCTAACCAACACAGAACAGAAAAAGCCCTTACAGGACTCTTTGCTTAGAAAACATTGACCTTTGAGCAAATATTAAATAAAATAATGTTGCATAGACTTGAGAAGAGATGACTGAATTTATGCCGTAAGAACAAGCATGATAAAGATTTATATGAGAAATTTATAGGAAAAGAAACAGTATCCTGAAATTACAGCACGGATCTTGAAGTTTGTAGGAAAAACCTGCTGTCAAGGAGAGTTAAGCTCTGGTTTAGGCTACTGAAGGAAGCTGTGGAATCTCTATTATTTGGTGTCTTTTAGAACAGGTTAGGCAACCTCCATCAGGAATAGCACAAGTATAATTTATCCTGCTGAGAGATACAGACTTGATCTCTCGATGTGTCTCTGCAGCCTTATGAATCTACAGAGATATGAGTAGGCTGTCTGTAATTGCTTTCTGGTAGAGTTCATCAAGCTCTTTCAGGTCGTTCTGGATGAAAGCCACGATATGCACTTCAAATCAGCATAACTGTAGTGAAGTTTTGAGGTTAAAGGAGCCTGAAGCAACCGAGCAAATGCGTGAAAAGACTCAGTTCAGTGGCACCACACTGGAAAAAAGACCAGGGAGTAGTAACATACAAAACTGATACTTCTGCAGTTTTGTACTTATCTAGAATAAAATCATCATCTTCTGCAATTACCATTGTTATTCCTTCAGTCAAGGCACTTGTAGAACATTGGAAACACAGCTATTTATTTTGAAGAATTATGGATTTTTCCCTTTAACAAAAGCAAAGTATTAGGGATAGCACTACACTTTTGAGTCTTCAATGGAAAGCGTATTGAAAGCTCTCAAAGATATTTTAATCTTTGAAAACCCAAACAACAGAGCTACACAATCTACTTTTTTTATACTGCTTCTTATGATATAACAGAGTTGCAAGGCTCTCACCCTTCACCCCTCTCTGTTCCTGTTTTAATCCTTTATTTTTAAAAGGAAAATAACTTACGGACAGACGGAGTAGCTCAGTGCTTATGGAAGTGCCTTGTTTCTGTATATAAGTTCCTTGCTAAAACAAGCTGTGACTCAGTAAATGTACCCACCTTCATCTTCCTTCAACCAATGGGTGGCCCAGGGATAAGAGCTTTGTAGAGGAGACACAGTGATGGCATTATACCAAGAAATTAATTTCCCACATATTGCAAGTCAGCAGTGGCCAGAGTCCCCGGAAAGCAGCATCAGATGCCCTGAATATTTTGGTGTGCAAGTCTATAGAAAGTTCCAAAGAGGAGGAAGTGGAAGAATGGTGGCAAGTCTCTTGCAAGCAGTTTTAGAGATGTGGGTCTTCTTTTGCACATGAGTATGACAGCTCTATTCAGCAAAAAGCATGTCAGGAAATGTGGTAGACTGTGTGTTTTCTACCACTCAAAGCACTGAGCCATCTGCTTTTCTGTGTCATCACTGGACGCTGCCTGGTCTGCTGTCTTTATCTCTTCTAAGAACAATTCTCTCTTTCCACAAGTAATACACATACTTATTCAGGCCTGTCACTATTACCCTTGCTGCTAGTCAATTGACATGTGAAGCCCGTAGTTATTTTAGGAAGCAATAGCTGAGTCTCTGCATCAGATTCCAAGATATGTTCTTGGGCAAGTTTTCAGATAATCCATTTATATGCAGTTAAAGCGCTTTGAAGATATAAAGTGCTATGTTTCTGATAAATACTGATTAGTCATGCAAATAAATGGAAATATTTTAATTAGGGCAATTTCAGCATGACGTACTGTGGAAAAGGGCCTATATAAGCATATTAAATAAGTAATTTATTAGTGTGAGCAATCTGTGATTAAAGGTGGTGTGTTTTAATTTTATTTGGGACGAGTGAGCGGGAGTAATAATGTACATAGGAAAATAGCAATGCAAGAGAATAACAATCTTATAAGCTAAAAAACAGTAACAATCTCTGTTTTTCAAAGCATGCAGAAAGCTACAAATGAGGTATTTGTGACTCTTCTTCTCTGCTTGAGCCACAGTACAGCTCTCAGTGTGTTGGGGGTACTTGGATAGGTACTGCCTGAAATATCATAGCTTTGCCAGATGATCATTGTCTGAGGCTATTTATGTGTCCTATGGTGCTATAATAGTTTTATTCTAGGTTTTACCATTGCTTTTGTGCCAGGACCCTTCTTTCTTGCAAATTCTTTTTGGTTTTTTTTTTTGGTGACCTGCCAGCATCCTGACTGGGAGTTCCAGCAAGCAGCTGGAGCATTTGCTACGAGGCCTCCCGGTGTTATGTAGATAGATGGGTGTCAAATGTTGCTAGGTCATTTTATATCTACTTCAGAGTCACTTTTGCCTATGTGTACAATTATGTGCAAGCTGAACAGAAACGGAGGGCCAGGATCAAAGTATTGTGTTATGCTATATGTGTTCTGGAGAATTAGAGCTAGATTATTTTTTTTAATGTGGTTGCACCCTATGCCTTTGTTTCCCTTGGAAAGCAGAATCAAGTACCTCTGTGGTGGGGAATGGAGCAGAAAGACTATTGATATGTGTGTTTATCACCTTTTGACAGTACATCTGGGCAGTGTTTGATGAACTTTTGATAGACTATGGGAATACATTGATGAAATTATTCCTTTTTGGTTTTTAGTTTAGTGCTTCAGGAGAAGCAACAGTTTACCTCATGGTAGACATCATGTAGTGCCTCAATTTACCGTCTGCCAGTTAGTCACAACACCCACAGTCTATTTAATTTATGAACAAAAGGCAGAGGCTTGATGTAAAAGTGAATCTTCCAGTCCAGCTTCCTAGTTTCAATGAAATTTACCTGAGCTTTATATGAGTGGATTTACATGTGTGTGTGTCTGTGGATATCTATATACACACACCCATGTGTTTTTGAATCCTGCTTGAATTTAAACTACTCATCTATAATATTTATCAGAGGTGTAATGGCAGGACCTCCCAGCTTTGTGTTTCAGAGTAACTTTCACCTTTGTGGCAACCTTCCCCAAAAAACTTAAACTTATAAACTATAGTCAAGGCACACGTCTGCTGGTTGCCACAGCAAGTCTCCTCACCTAGAAAGGGGGTAAAACCAGACTTAATTGAAAGCTTTAATGGTGCAGCTCATGTATAACTTGAAACTTCATGCCTGTACGAGAGGTATATTTCTCACATTTGTGGGATTTTTTTTACTTTATAGTGAGAATATACAAGAATAAATTTTCACAGTCATTGAGAATGTGATGCCTGTTGAGTAGATATTTATTTTTTTATGGCTGTTTGCACAAAGTTCAGTGCAAAACATGTTGTTAATCATTGCTATTCTCTTTCTAGTGTAAGGGTTACACTCCAAGTGCAGCTGTGTCTCTCTTTGCCTTTAAAAAGAGGTCAAATTGACATTTAGGGTTGTGTTTTGAAAAACTGCTGTGACTTCATGACCCTTCTAACACTGTCATTCTCTAGCTTTTAAATAGCGACTTTCACCTGAAGGAATTTACAGCAGATTTTCCTCTCAATCCTTCACACTTAAATCCTGGCTTCATTCCAGATTGTAGAAACGAGATTTGTAATTGCCTTATTTACAAGGTAGGGTTTCTCCTCCTCCTTGTTTGCTTAACTTAACAGATTGCAGACTATCAGGCGCCCCTTAAACTTTTTAAAAGATGTTTTATTTAAATTCCTTTTGTCTTAAAATTCCATTTATTCTCTCAAGAAACCCTCATCAGAATGAAGAGAAAAAGTGGATTATTCTGCGTTAAATTTGTAATACTGGAGGCCATGTCAAATTTTGGGTTTACCAGAATGGAATAAACTAGGTTAAAGTTGTGGTCAATTTTATTAGCAGAGAATTTGAATGAAAATTCCTGTTTCATTTTTTCCTGTGAATTTGCAGATTTGGATAAAATTTGAGTAGAACATTGGTCTTGAATGTTCATACCAAGCTTAAAACAAGACTGAACCAAACCCTTAGCCCAGATGGATTCTGACTTGAGACTGTGCGTTACCTGTTTATTTCTACCTTCAGTCTCTGCCTCTTTGGTATCTGACTAGCACTAGTTGTTAGAAGCATAGCTGGGAGGGACATAGAACCAGCATAGGGACTCTTGTTGGGAAGACTTGAGCATTCAGCCCATACTCAAACCTTTGTCTCCCAACATCATGTGCCCTTCTGCCTCCTTGCTGCCCAGACCAGCTCTTTGTCAGTACCTTCCTCTTCCTACCCAGCAGGTCCTGGGCCCAGCATTTTCTTTAGGCAGAGATAGTTGATGGATGAGAGACTGTATAATCCAGAGTTTTTGAGACCAATGGGCTGTAAGAAAGCTCCTGAGTGAGCTGATTGTTCTCCTGGTGTCCGTGGTTCTCCACCAGACTCCTCCTTCTGCAGAAAAGGGCTACAGCAGCACCAGGTCCTGCTCACAAGGGTGGAGGTAGAGGAGGAATGGTGCCTACTCTTGGCTGTGGTAGGAGCTGGGCCATGGCTGGAGGAGATGTGGTGTCTGTCTGATTATCCTTTTGTGCCAGGAGCACTGGGTGTTGCTCAAGATATCTATAGGAGCACTATAGATGACAGCAAAGAGGAACATATTCTGTACTAAGGCATGTTTGACATCTGCAGAGTCCATCCACAGAGCACCATCATCATGCGAGGTGAAAGCAATCACAGTGGTACCATCATTGAACCACACTTCTCAGAGACTGGCACCAAGTGACTTCCCAGCATTGGTGCCCTGAGGCATTTGTGTCTGGCACTGGTCAGAAGGTGTGTCTGAGAAAGGTCTTCTTCCTGGATGCAGCATGCTTTGGTGATTGCCTGTTGGAGCTTCCTCACTCGGCCTCTTTCAGAAAGCATATGAGGACATAGAGGTACAGCTAGAGAGATCTGGTTCTTTTCATCAAGCTTCAGCATCTTGTGGTGGTAAGTCTGGCAGACCCTATATCAGTCTCTGCTTGTTTTGGCCAAGATGGGAACTTCTGTGTGAATATGCAGACAATGACTACCAAAATGTGTATTTTTACAATATGTTCACCTACCACTTTCTCTAAACTTATTTCAGATGGATCCATGCAAAAGGGCAGCCCTCATCTGGAATTTCAATGTTTTGTTGATGTATCATTGAGTATTTTTTTTTTTTTCAACCATCTCTGTGCAGATGTGCTTATATTCTGACTGGTTGGGCAGCCAGGCTTTTCTCTGTACGATGCTGACATAGGAGAGCTCAACAGTAGCTCTTCAGCTAGCTGAGCTACTGAGGAGTTACTAGTGATGACTAGTGCCAGTTTGATTTTGTGGTGCACTCAGCTCTCTCTTTTGTTTTATCTCAAATAGATCACAAAAAGATACTGAATCGTACAAATTGACTTGTTTGTAACTGTGTGACAAGCAGCCTTCAGAAACTGTTTGCTTCCACAGTTTCGTACTTGTTATTTGTGGTGTTTGACTGCCTGGCTGAGCTGTGTGGGTCTCTCTCTGCTCCCTGAAAAAGTTCTGCAGTGGCGGAAAGATGATTATTGTCCTCGGCGGATGAAGAAGGTTATTCTTACAAAACACAGACTGTCCAGTCATACACATAAATAAAAATCCATTCAAGATAATGATGACAACACCGAGGTCGTGGGTTCGATTCCTGCTTGGTCCCCATGTGTTGCCTGGTCTAGTCGAGAGGTGGTGTCCCTGCCCATGACAGGGAGGTTGGATTAAATGATCTCTAAGGTTGCTTCCAATCTAGGCCATTCTATGCCTCTATGATGAAAACGTAACATACATAAGTCAACTATATCATCTTATCTAAATCCAGATAATAGTGAGGTCTGTTGAATCTACTTTATTTAGGCCCTGGTCCTGCAAGTATTTGTCAGCGTGTGAGTGCATTTATGTAACACTGTTGACTTTCAGAGGACTGCTCATGTTTGTAAGATTAGTCCAAAGGCTATGGAATACCCAGAGTAATTTTGTTAAATCACATCTATTCTAATGTTTTACCATCTTCAGGCTGTGTTCATATGTATTTTCTATTTCATAGGCAGGGGAAGGCTGACCTGGAGGTGAACAGATGTTAACTGGGAACTTGCAAGTTGTGAGCTCAGGTCTCGGGGCTGCTGCGGCTTGCCTGCCGTCTTGTGTCTCAGCAACAGGAAAAGAAAAGCTGTGGCAGAGAAAGTAGTGTTTAACTCTGATATTACTAAGTGTTATAAGAGTTCATACTTTCAAAACTGTGAGACAATCAAGAACTAGCCATGGCTCTTTATATTTTCAATTTGGGTTCAACAGGGTGACTGACATTTGATAGTGCATGTAGCTTATTGCAAGGTTTGGGTGTGAAACTTCTTGTAAATGCCTTTGGGCTTTCCATCAGGAAGATAACTTAGCTTGATGAGGTCAAACAAATAATTCGAAAACAATGAGAGAAAAGGGTTTTGAAGCTAAATGATTGTTTAAAACCACTCTTATAGACAAGATTGGATTTATTGATTTTTTTTTTCTATTCTTATAAGAAAAGAGATTTAAACCATGCTTATGTTAATATTATGGCAATGAATGTCAATAGTCATTTATAGCTATACTCCTTTTTGATACTTTAAAGACTTCTAAGCTCTGGTCTCTCAGTAGACAATGAGCAGGAGAATGATTCTCATTCCTGCACCATTGTTGCTGTTGAACTGACTGAAATGTGAAAGTCCAGATGTCTTTTTAGGGGATAATTTCATGCTTTATCTCATACATGTGTATATTCTCAGAATTCATGTTTGGATTGATTCCATACCAATGAAAAATAATGTATAGCTAAGATGTAATGGAAACCTGGATACGATGAATAACAAGAGAACAACTTTAAGGGAAAGAATGAGAACAGGAAGTCTAATCTTCAGCTTTTCTATATATAGAAAATACCTCAAGGGAGTAAGCACATACTGTTTTGTATAAATATATTTAAAAAGTGTTTTGTAGGCACATATTTTCGGTGTGTTGTCATGATCAGAAACACATGTGGACTCTGAAAAATTTTGTGAAGCATGCAGAGCCCTTGCTCATGCACATAAGTAAAAGCTATACACAGTGAATATGTGTGTAAATATTCTGCTGGAGGAACAGCCACATGAGAACTACCTCAGAACCATCCCCTCAAGTCAGGAAGCCACAAATTATAGGTCTGAAATTTACCACACTACATAAATAAAACCAACTGGAAAGATAGGAGGGACGAAAAATGCATTTACAAATAGTATTAGATTAGAGGAGAGGAAAAATGCTAAACCTTTTTCTTGACTCTAATCAGAAGGCAGGAAGATTACAGGCAGGAGCTTTCAGACTTCAGGTAAACAACTTCCCGGCTTGAAGTTTGAGTCTTGACTTTTATTTACATGCATGCATACAATCAGGGCTTTACACATAATCATTGTTTTGATAGAGGCCAAGAGGGGGCACGGTTGGATTTTCCCTTTCCAGGAAGATTGCCATCATCTTACTCCCTCTTTGTCTTTGCCAAGTCTTTGGGAGGGGATGATGTCACCTTCTTTATCTACCTAGTATCTCCCATGATGAGGCCTTGATCCTGACCAAGGGTGTTGGCTGTTTCATGAATATTAAACTGGGAAACAGCCGTAGGAAACCTGAATTTCTATTGCAGACAGCAACACTTCAGCTAGAGTAAATACAACTGATACTTGTAAAACCACCAAGACAACTGCTAGTTGTTACAAGGCCTTATACAGGCATTGGTACATCAGTCCTCTTCCAGTCCTCCCACCCTTAGCTTACGCCAGGGCAAGCTCCCAGAGCTTCTCTCTCTGCTCAGTTGTGACATTTGCAACTTGAACTCAACTGCAGCCAGGTTGCTAGAGGCTTGGAAAGAGTACCTGCCTGGAACAATCAGTCACTTCTCTGATCCAAGTGTTCCTGGAGCTGGAGTAAGGATGACACGTAAAATACAACCCTTTGAACTGAAGAGTAGGAAAAGGGGATGTCACGAGGTCTGAAGAGAGAAAGCAAAGAAACTGCTTATGCTTATCTGGAGTCGTCTTTTCCTTCTGCCTCTCTGAAGAGAATCTCTGAGCAGAGGTTTAGTTGTTGCTGGTGTGGAGCATTCCCACGCGATAGAGAAAGCCTGGTGCTCACCTCATGTCTTGGTCAGGTCTGGGAGGTCTGTAGCACGGCTAGAGAGAATGTGACAAGGATTGCTGCTCATCTTCATGCACACTTCTTGGGGCTTTGTTCACGTCCTCTGCTTCACTGGCTCAGAGGATGTAGGGAAGAGGAGAACAAAAATCATTATGTAAGTTGGGGAAACTCTCTTACTATCTAGCAATGTCTGAAACTTCTAAATAGGAGGGGTAAAAACAAGTGTTTCGTGAGACCATGTGTTGTGAAACTATAACTGAACACAGAAATTCAGCTCCATTACCTGGCTTCTCTGGAAAGGAACGTAAGGAGTTTTTTCCTGTAAGTTCCTGGAAGCTGAGGGACTGATGCAGGGAACTCTCTTGGTACAGAGAAAGATTGGTAGGTTTAAAATTTTAGTTCTGTCCTTAGGCTCTGCTGTTAGAGATCATAAGTGGATGCTGCATATAACCCTAAGGAAAATGACTGTCAAGAATGTGTCAGCATTAATGGTGTTACGTGGCAGATCCTGGGAACTGGAGCGCTGGTAGCACCTGGAACAGAGGTGTTTCTGTGAGAGGGTACCTCCTGCTCTTGCACCAAGAGCTGACTTCTGTGTTGTTGTATCTATGATATTGCCATCAGCTTTATCACCTTAAAATCATGAGTATGGTCAGAAATTATTAGTCTTTGCATGTTGTTAGTTCCTCTGGTTGAAAGGCTAATTGGTGCTAAAAATGAGGTAGGCTGCTCTTGATTGAGGTCTAATAACAAATACTTGTTTTGGGTGGCACCTGTGGACTGCAATTCCCACAGCTGGGCAGCTGAAGTTCTCTGTAGTGTTCAGTGGATTTACATCTGCTCTTCACAACACTTCATCTGCAGGAGAGAATGGCTGTCGCTTTCCTTCGGTGATCTGCGAAACTGAGACAAAGGTAAGCAAAGTTTGCTCAGCACTGCAAAGCAAACGTGAGAATGGAAAGCCCTTGAGTTGTAAACTAGTGCTCTTCTAACTGGAGTATCTTCCCTGCTGTCAATCTCTTAACCAGAGAGAGCCACTCAGTGGCTGCAGATCATTCAGATCATTAAGATCACTTAATGGGATTCCTTTGCCTGCAGAGAATTTGTCTGAACTGTATTCAATGAGAACATGAAAAAGTTAGGTCTGCAAATTAGCACTGAGAAAAACATCAAGTTGGATATGAGTTTTAATTCTCTGTTAAGATTTTCAGTCACTACTTTGATCTGTTTGGAGTGATTCCACTTTCTTTTTGTGGTAACAGAATTGATAAGGGTCTAAATCTCATTTCTCTTTAACTTTGTTGGATTAGAACATGCACAGTTCTCCTTACTGGAGAAGAAGAAAGGAAATGGTTTGAGCTGTGGTATGTAAAAGTTGTGTAAAGAGAGGCTCAAGGTTTGCAATGTTTTCACTGGATATAACTAGTGTTTTCTTGAATACCTTGTATAACTGTAATCTCTAGCATTTTATACAGCTGAATGCTGTTCCAGCATAACCAGCTTCTGCCATGCTTTGGTTAGATAGAGCTGATAAGTCATGTACAGAAATTAAATGTCTTACTTGACTCTCCTTATCTCATAAGAGATGTAAGGGAGCCTTTCACTGCAACCTGAGCTCTCCACAGGGCAAGCCTTGCATGCAAGTAGGTCACTTCTTACCTCTCTTCTGGAGGAGGTCACTCCACCAGCTGTGATTTTCTGCTCTTTAAACTGTGCTTCATCCAGCTGTAATACAGTGGCTGAACCAGGAAATGTGTTGCTGATATAAATCTTCCATCATCCAACGAGTAGTTAATGGTTAAACACTCAGTGGCTGATGCAGGCTGGGTCATAAGCTGGTTCAAATTTTTTATGTGGGTTTAGGTTATAGAGGAATCTTGAACTGCTGCCGTTGAACGTTTCTAGCAGACTGTCTAAGGGGTGAGGTAGAAAGGCTTTTGTACATACACTGCTGTACAAATGTATTCTTAATGTGTGCATTTATTAAACAGGTAGTTTTGCATAGCAGGAGAGGTGAGCAGCTGTTCTGCATATGGCTGGGGTATGGTGCAGCTTCCCAGCAGAGCCCAGCCCCTGTCCTCTCCTACCAGGCGTCACCAGCCTCTGTCTGCTCCTGCCAAGTGTCACCAGCCCCAGAGCATGGTGGCAGCAGCACACTCCTGCTGCCTACAGCAGCGTCCCTGCATCCCTGACTTTGGGGTGAAATTGTTATTTTGGGGTTTTTTTACTACTGTTAATCTTCCAATTCAGTATTTCTGAAAAAGTGAACATTAGCACTTAATCTATAGGGATTTCCCTTCTGAGGATGAACAAAAGCTCTCAATAGTATCATTTAGTAGGAAGCGCTTATGAATCATAGAATCATGGAATGGCCTAGGCTGGAAAGGACCTTAGAGATCATTTAATCCAACCTCCCTGTCATGGGCAGGGACACCTCTCAACTAGATCAGGCAACACATGGGGACCAAACAGGAAAGAAGAAAGAAAAACATCATGGAAAAAATTTTAATTCCAGATGTCAGTGGTTGAGTGAATGCCAAATAAAGCATCGAATCTTTCGTCTTCAGTAGGAACCCCAGTGACTTCAAATTGAGCATCAATCTGGTAGTTAAGAAACCAGATAGAGTAACTTTAAAAAGTGGACCTAAATGACACATAACCTAATGAATGACCTAAATGGATGTATGTTGAGAGAAAAATAAGTGGAGCAGGTAAAACGATAAGCTGTTTGAAATAGCATCAAGACTGCTTGAACACACCCTTATTAGAACTAAGAATAAATGTTTATCACCCATCAGGGAAGATTTAAAAAGTACCAGTAATAAAATAAAAAATGTGGTATGTGTAAACAGTGAATCACAAGAGCCTTAGAAATTAGAAATAAAAAGATGGTTTTTTTTTAAAAAAAAATGAAAGTCACATTCAACAGAGTAAATTGGAAAAGACCATAGGTTCTGGTGAATAAAGTTAGTCCTTTTGGTTTGATTGCTAAAGTCATGAAAAATGAACTGGGTAGGAAGACACACCAAAATCCTTTCAGATTACTAGAAACAGCAACCAGAGAAAGATTTTGATACTGTTTGAATTTTAAGAGAAGTGGGAAAAGATGACAAGACCATAAGAAACAGTATCAAGTGAGACCTTGTACTAAATGTTTCTAGAGGAGACACTTTTTGTGTGGAAGAAATCTAAGGAATTGCCTCAAACTGAGCTACTACAAAAATATCTTTTAAAATCAGTAAATATAAATGATCAGTCATCAGAACTCAGCAGTGTTCATGAAGAATTCCAAAAGGAGATGCTAAATTATATACTGTGGCATGTAATTTATTAGCTGAATTTGTTACAGGGTACCAAAGCAATAGAAAGTGGCAAATGAATAACCAGATGTGTTCACATGTTTCAAGGGAGAGTAATATTAGCTTTGGCGCTAAGAACCCAGGGTTCTTTGGATTTGTGAGCCAACCTAAACTGCAGGTGGATCAAGTTGATAGAGGATGTGGTGTCATTATCTCTGCTTACCTTACTGTGGTTCACATGATGGTCTGCCCTTACGTTATACAAAATGAGTATCTCTGAATAAAATTAAACCAAATGCACCTCAGGAGTGTACTGCTAATCAGTTCATGAGACTAGACTACCGATAGTTGTTTGCAATAATTGAGTGCGTGTCAGATCCTTTGCACCACCTATTTTGCTCTACAAATTCACTGTTGGTGGTCAACTGCACTGCTTGCTTGTGTGTGCATCAGTGCGATGGACTTGTATTTCCAAAAGTCTTTTGGCTATTGCCAGAGACTTGTAACAGCTAGGCAGCGACATGTCTTTTGTGGGTTAAAAGCTAATTCAAAAATGGGAAGTAAAGGCCAGAAACAAGGTACGGAAAAGGAGAACCGAAGTTTCAGTACCTTGGGGCTTCTCAGCTTGAAAAAGGATTGAGAGGCAACATGATGCGTTGCCAGTTACGACTGGCAGCGGGATGGTTACAGGGTGGCACTGAATACCCGCTTTTCCACAGGAAAACTGATATGCACCATTTATTAAAAAAAAAATATCCCAACCACTCAACCAAACAAAAAAACTCCAACAAACTTGAGAATAAATTTAAGCGAAAACAAAATACTTTTTCATACACTCCATGATTGAATTGTGGGAGGTAGTGTGGATTTTGTTTTGCTGAATGTATAAATGGGTTAAAAAAGGAAAGAGAAAAGTTTTTTGAAAAAGAGGCATTTGAGAGCTATTGCATACAAGAAAGCTGTGCAAATCTTCCTTCAGGATGCATCCAGACTGTGGAATGGTAGAAGTCCCCACGGAGGCCTCGACATTGTTTCTGTTCCTGTTCTCTCTATTTCAGTATCTGCTTTTGGCCACTGTCAGAGGTAGGGTTTGGGATTACCTTTACTTTGACCCAGTTCAGAGCATTGAATAAAAATTCTGCTTTTATTTCCTCTCAAAATCTGGCACGAAAGTAATTCAAAAAACAATAATAATACAGGAGATCAATTTTCTTCAACTTGTTACCATAGATACACTTGAGACCTTTCTGCATCCCCTTGGGACATCCAGATTATCCATACTTCTTTTTATATAACAGCCTTGGGTCAAGATCTCTAGAAGGTTCTGGTGATGAAATCTGCACATGTGTGTTCTTGAATGACATTGCATTGCCTTGCAGTGGCCAAGGACACTTGCTTTAATTCTGGAGATCCTGGTGGTGCTGTGAGGATGTGCACTGGGTCTCTCCGTGTTGTGCACCAACTGTAACCTCACTTGCAGAGTCTTGCTGCAGTATCTGTCTGTGGATGGTGCCTTGCTTACACTGTCTCCGTGTCACCCTCAGGATTGACATTGCCCTGGCCATTTGAGCCAAACCTCAGTGGTAGCAGGGAGGAGGCTGGTGGGACATGGGGCAAGTGGAGAGATGCTTTGACAAAGACTAAGACAAACAAGAACTCCCACAGCGTATGTCAGTAATTTCTGACTGTGCTAAGCAGAAGGGACGTTACCAACTGTGGTTACAGCTGTTATAGCAGGTTGTACCACAGGAAGAGAACTACTTTAAAGTGTTTACACTGGGGAAAATACGTAGAGCTCCTTAGAGAGCTGAAATTGGAAGAGCAGGTAGGCGGGTGCCCTGGCAAGCAGAAACTGCCATCACATCTAGCCAGTGTTGGGTCATAGGCTGGACTTGATGATCTCGGAGGTCTTTTCCAGCCTCAACAATTCTGTGATTCTAGGTGGCTATGAAGAGCTCCTGAAAAGATATGGTGCTCTTCTAAGTTTCAAACATCCTTTGAGCACTTCACTGAATAACTGGTGCAGGCTCTTGGAGAAAAAGTATATGGCAAGGCAGAAATCTGTACTGTTGTCTTGTCTAATCACATCTGCCTTGCTCTATTTCCCCATTTTCACTCCTTCCATAACCATTCACCTTTGTTCCCCTTTGTCTCTTTTTTAAAGAGACAGGGAATTCCCATGTAACACAAAATGTTTGAACTGAAAATATAATGTGTGTGCTTAAAGTATTTGTTGAAGTGCTGCTATGCCCAAAGTCTTGCATGAGAAGTTGTTTGGGTCTCAGCAGGTGTTGGAACAACTCTGTAGGAGTAGTGGTGGGGTGGAGGAGCTTTGATCCCTGCTTGAAGTATCAGAGGAAAGCATATAGCAATGCTACTGAGTCATGCTGGCCACAGGGGTGATGAGCAGTGGAACAACACTTCACCTGCTTCATTTCCGATGGCTTGAACCTTGCAGTTTCAGGGGACCTTGTTCAAAGACTTGTCAGTTCTGGTATAAAAAGGAAAAGAAAATTCTGCTCATGGTGATGAACTTGAAAATTAGAGTTGACTGTACCACTGATAACACAATCTTTTTAATCAAGGAATATTTGGAGGCCTGTTCTGGGAACTGATTAAGCAATTGCTCCCTTACAACAAAGCAGAAACCAGTGGGACATCCTCAGTGTATCTGCACAGGAAGTTTCAGTACCTCTGCACAGAACTGCTGTCATTAGCAAGGTAAAGGTGTTGGTAGAGGTGTCACACAAGTTCTTAGGGTTTTGCTTAGTTTTCTTAATCCAAATATAATCTAGTTCTAACATTTTCACATTCCTCATCAGACACTGAGATGTCTTAAGATGTTTGGAGATCTGCAGACCTCAGGCTTTACCACTGTGAAGTCACCTGGTGAGGCACAGGTGAGCCTAGAAGAAAAATTACTTGCTAAAAAAGAAACATTGGGTCCCAATTACATTTCTTCAAGCAGGAGACTATTCAAAATAGAGAGAGATATTTTAACCACTAGACCACAATGACTCAAATGTTTACTAAGATGTATCTCAAAATGCTTTCATTCCCTTCTCTCGCCTTATTATGACTGACTGTTGGTGATGAAAAATGCAAATAAGCTGGGGCAGTGGAGGAAAGGTAAAACCATAGTGAGGTAGAAAGAGTGACTGGAGAGCATCCTGCATCCCCCCTCATCCTGGTAGGTTCATTGCTGTGGTGGAAACCGATGTGTTGGGGGAGAAAGCGAGAGAAAGAGGATGTAGCAATTGCATATACTTTGCCACATCAGCAGAAAATACTGTTGAGAAACAACAGAGGTGCAGCTGAGCTTGGTGCTCTTCCTGGTGAATGTGCTGGTGTTGCTGCATGACCTACTTCGGTCCACAGTGGTGTGAGAGCTCACCAGTCCGCTTCCCCCAGCCCATGGATGTGTGCAAATGAAGACATGAGGGAATTTGATTTCAGGAAGTTCAGTTAATCTAAATGAATACAGATGATGTGTATATACCTAATGAAAGTATCATCTGAAAAGCCATTTTTTGATAAATAGATGTGCAAACAAATAGATCATGTTATGTCAGCCTTTTCTTACTAATGTTTCAAAAGTTGCAAGTTAAAGATTTTTGAAAGCTCTGCGTTTCACATGCCTCTAGTATTTGAATTCACATGTCTCACAGTATTTGAATTTAAATGCAGCTCATGGGACCCTAAAATAAGATTGAATTCAATGCACTCTGTGACTTACATACAAACTGATTAAAGTTTATTGATAAGTTGTTGATGGAACATTGAATTTAATGACACAAGTCAATGGCTGTGTTGGGTTTTTATGTCTCTGTCTTATAGCTGGAAGAAGACATTCATTTTTTTTTTGATTTTTTACAAGTAATTAAGTTGGCTAGCCTTAGGTAGACCAGAGCAAAACTTTAATTATGCAAAAAAAAAAATTGACATATGTAAGAATAATTTTTTTCCAGAAGACTTTCAAACATTTTAATTTTTTTTACATTCCAATAGTGCTTTTCCTCTTAATTTTTACTTTTGCAAAATGATTTCATGTTTGGAATAGAAACAGTTGAGCAAAATTGCAAAAAAAAAAAAGTACTTTAGTTTATTTTGCTTATTTAACTATTTTTCGTCTTAAGAAAAGCATTACATCCAGCAACTCCTGTCTTATACAACATGAAATAGTTGTATAAAGTTCCTCCTCCTTTTTCTGTCCATGAATATGCTCTAAAAACTTGAAGTTTGGACAACCTGGCAGAACAGCTGAAATGTTTGAATGAAGAAGATAGATGAGTTGGTTTAGTGAGAAAAGTCCTAAAAGGGAGTGTTTTTGCAAGCATATAGTCTCAGTTCATTGCCATATCCATTTTGTGATTGGATTTTAGCCTAGACTTTTAGAAATGTGCACAAATACACACATTCTCCTAAACTTGTATTTGTATTCATACATATCCTGGTTTTTGAAGATAAATTAATCCTTCACTACAGGTTTGTGAGTCATCTGCTAGTCAGGGGTGTGTGTGGATCTAACAGGGAATGACAGGCTCATTGTGCTACCCAGGCTGGAGGGAAGCTCAGGAAGTCTCAGTCTAACCTCCTGCTCAGAGGAGTCTCAGCTGTGAGCTCAGAGCAGCTCGCTCAGGGCTTTATGCTACCAGGTTTTGAAAACTTCCAAGGATAGAGGCTGCAAAACATTTCTGAGTTACATTCCTACTGTTCTCATGGGGGAAGTTCTCTTGTTTCCACTTCTGCCCATTGTGTTTCATCCTCCTGCTGTGCCCCACTGGGGAGAGCCCATATCCATCATCTTGCTGACCCCCTCATAGGTGGCAGAGTGCTGCTGTTAGGTGGTCCCTGAAGCTCTCCCTTCTCCAAGCTGCAAATGGCCCAGTCTCTCAGCTACTTCTCACAGGACCAGTGCTCCAGCCACCTCGGTGTCCCCTGCTGAGCTTGTTTCAGTTTGTCACTATCTTTCCTATATCTGGGGAGTCCCAAAGTGGATACAGTATTTAGATGTAGTTCAAGATGTAGAAATTATGTCCCTTGATCTCCTGGCTATACTTCTATCAGTATAGCCTAGGATGCTGCTGCTGGCTGCCAGCCTTCTTGCAAGCACACCACACTCCCAGTGTATGTGGAACACCAGGTTTCTGCCACAGGATCAGTGACGAAATTGTTCATGTGAGTATTTACAATGGGAAGCTGTTGCTCCAGCAGACCAATGTATTTTGGACATATAGAGCCACAACAAGCAGCAGCAGGGATAATATGACTGGAAGTGCCACGGGCTTTTTATCAGAGGTGAAGGGAAAACAGTGGTGTAGGGTTGTGTAAGAAATGACTTCGAAGCAAAGAGCAGGATTTAGGATTCTGTACATATGTTAAACTCCTTGATCAGGATAGTGCTACAATAAAACCAGCATCTAATGTTAAACTTTGGCAACTGCTTGCTTTCCGGATGTCTAAGCAATTTGCTGGTTATTTTAAAGATGTTCTATTTTCCTTTTCTGATAATTCTGTTGTTGTAAATATAGCTAATATACTGCCTGCCTGTGAAATAGTTAATCTGGGGAACTCCAAATACTTTATAGGTGTTATCAAATTTTCATAACTTTTCTTGAATGCAGATGATTACTGTGTGCCTCCTTTAAAATTGCGGAGGTAAACTTATGGAAGTATTTGGTTCAAAGTCAGGTGGTAAATCAGTGCCAGAGTCAAGGCTGCAGCCTCCGAGTGCTCGCTCCCTGCTCAAAGGGTGCCAGTCCCATGTCAGCCACCAGTATTTTATGCTCAAAGTCTCACATTGAAATTTAGTCAGGTGGCAGAAGTAAATACACAGTTGATTTCTCCTCCTCTGATTTTCCTAATAATTCTTCCACAAGGCTGACTTGCTCTGAAGGAGAGAGAAATACGAACTTGAAGTGATGTGTATAAAACCCCAGCGTTCTATCAACATGGGAGTGTTCAAGGACTGGTTAGCATTCTCAATTTCAAAATCACTATGTGATGTGAAACAAGTTAAAATAAAAAAGAAACCTCACAGAGGAAGCTGGAACATCTTTACTGCTTATAAGCAAAACTTTATGGTAATGAGAGCTGGTAGCTTTCAATCATAAAATGTTAAGTGCCAGCAGCTACTGGTTTGCATGCAACAGATTGGTATGGCAAATATGAATCATATTGGTTGACAGAGACTCATCTCATCCCACCTGTGGCCTCCGCAGCCTGTGACAGAAGTCATGCAACCAATAGGGTTTGTTGGCAGCTGATATGTATTCTGCTTTCAGTGGTTTTCCCATACCTTTTGGTACATTCATCGGTTACTTAGTTGGCTGAATAGGCAAAGGAAGGCTCAGATGATACTTTACTTTCCTGTGTGGTAGGAAAAAAATGCTCACAGAGCATTTTTGAATAAAAAAGATACAGTGTCTAATGGTATTCCATTGCAAATAAGCTGCGAACGGAGTCACGTTTTTTTCTGATTCCAATGACAACTGCTGCTCAGCTCAAGGAGAACATACAGATGTTGTGTCTTGAATTTTTAACCAGAGAGATGTGTTTTCCACTGTGCAATGCCCAGATCCAAAGGATTTGAAATCTGCTCGAGGAACACAATGGAAAAGTAGTTTAACCTGTCTCCTTTTACCAAACTTTATTCTTCTCATCTCTGTGACTTGCCCTCATGTTCCTGGTATATAAGATTTTGTTTATTCTGCTTCCACAATCCTTTGCTTCCTCACAGGGTACTTGCCAGATAAATGGGAATTAGGAATTCCTAAATTTTGGTCGTTACCACTTCCCCCAAGTTTTTTTTGGGGTCCTTGTAACCATGTTGGCAGCATATCAAGGACTTGGAAGTCCTTTCAGAAATCTCTCTTCTGTTCCAGCCTCTCCCACCTCCCTGCATAGAAGCCTAGCAATTTCTACAGGCTTAATGCAAAATTCTACAGCCTAATGCAAAAAAATTGCATTAATTTATGCATAATTCTTAAACTCTGCATCACTCACGCTACTGAAAGTTTTATTCCTGTGATGTGCAACATCTACCTCCCAAGCTAGTGAAGGTCTCTTTGCCACTGCTGTGGCCATGAGGAGCTAGTAAAACTGAGAGCCTGATTTTCTTATGATATGAAATTTGCCATGTATGTTTCAACCTAATGCTCCTGGAAATTTAATGCTCTCACACAGAGTGATCAGTATTTGCTCTGCTTCACAGAATAGTATTTTCAATTCTGCACCAATTTCCACACTTGGTTCACTGCAGCACTGAGTTCCAAATTCTGTGCAAACCCACTTCCCTCTATCTGTTTTGTTTGTCACCACTAATTGTTTGTTCCTTCCTTTCTTGTTTTATATAGCTGAGGAAGAGTTGTGTTTTCCCTATATAAATGATACTTTTAAATATTTGTGTTGAATCTCTTATCAGTTATGCCACATTTATAAGGCATTGTTAGTATTAAAATCCATCTTCCTACCAGAGGTTTCTTTCCTGGCAATTCTTGATGATTCTTTTCACTCTTTGCTCTTTAGTCATACAGAATTCTTTTTATTGTCTGTTGGCGACGGCTATTTTACATAACATTCCACACAAAACTGCCACTGATTTAAACAAAAGCATTCTTAAATCCATTATATTATTCAACCTTCCCTTCCTTATTTGTCTGAATGTTTTGTCCTGTTTTTGACCACAGTGAAACATTAAGCACAAACTGCCTTTGAACATGTCATGAGCTTTCACTTTTGAGTTTATTGTTGGGTTTTTTTTTATCACTACTGTTTTTTTAAGCAACAGAGCTATTAAGTTAATGAGTTAATCCACTTCAAATATTATTAATGAAAATTTAACAACAGAGGTGCATATACTTATGGCTGTCTTACTATGTAACTTCAAATGATCCATTGAAGAGACATCTTTACAGACATTACCTAAGCTATGGGTTGGAAAAATGGAAAATTATTCTGTTGGTAAAGGGGAAATAGCTAAAAAGTAAATTAAAATTGAGAAATAAAAAAAACAAACCAAAGGTGTGCAACCCTAACGGAAACTTTCCTCAGGTTTGTCCGTTGGAAGGTGATGTCAAGGGTTAGGGCTGGGCAGTGTAAAACTGGGAAGCTTGGTTGGAAGTAGTTGAGGATGTGGCAATTCCCTCCTTCCTACAGTGGCAGGAGTTCTAAGTGGAGGGACTGTGAGTGCATTGTACTGACACATCCTCCTTCCTCACAATAATCGTCTTTGTAGCAAAGTATCTTCTTCTGGGTACACCGAGGTACTGAAAACCATATATATTGCTCAGTGTGAACAAGGCTTTCAGGTTGCTCCTTGCAGAGTGACCTGAGTCAGCCGTTTTCGTTGTTCTTAATGCTTCTGCCGAGACTACTCGAAAGCCCTGTAATTGTAACAACTGGCATTCATGGCACCAGCAAGGCCAAAATTAAATTTCTTCTGGGTGTCCTACAGGTGGCACTGTCATTTCAGTGTTATGAAGAGTAAAAGGTTCAGATCTTTGGATATTTCCTTTACTCGCCTTTGGACCCTGGAATTTCCCTGCTGCAGTGGAGAGAGGTCTGAGGAAACACAGGAGAATCAAATCCCTAGGCAGTAGCATCCCTCTGTTCTGCTTTGAAGAAAGCAGTCTGTAATATTCTAGTGAGTCAAAAAGGAAAAATTCACTTCAAAGCATGCAATGTTCTACCTTGTTTTTAGAAATATATGTTGCTTTGAAGGATGAGATTTAACAAAGTGCATGCTCTGTCTTTTCTAGACCAATGTTATATGTGAAATAAGAGTTGTGTAGAAAGAGCAATGAAAATTATTTAGATGTTTGTACTGTAGTTAGATGTTTATTCATTCTTGAAGTCCACATACCTGTGGCTGAAAATGTTGAATACACAAGCCAGAAAAGTACCCAAAACTACAAGGATCTGATTTTTGTTTTTCTTTGTTTCCTGAAACTAGTAAAAATGTAACTTATAGAAGCATCTGTCTCATATTTTTATAGGGAGATTAATTTTGGCTTGCCATTGCATCAGATAGTGAAAAAAAGAAAAACAGGAAATAAGACCTGTTGATTTGAAATTATTAGACCCATCTACTCTTCTCCAGGCCTTACTGTCAGCCCCATCCCTGCTTGAATGGTATTTCCCGGGACACACACTTGCAGATGACCCAGAAAAACCAAACTGGTAATGCTTCATGCCCCATCCTCCCTTTTTTCCTGAGAGCTCACCTGCCTTAACGTAGCTGGGCTCGAGCTGCACTGAGCTCTTCTGCACCTTGGGGTGCAGAGTTGGACCTTGGAGGGTCCCCAGGAGACTGAGGGTGAAGGGATACTCTGGAGAAAGGGGTTGACGAGGAAGGTTGCGCTGAGGCTTGAATAGCGTGATTTTTTACGGGGCACCTACAACATGCTTTCTCCTGTCTCTCACAATGCACTCTGAGTCTCTTCTCAGAAATACTTCATCGCATGGTTTTAAAACCAATTTCTGTCTGTGAAACAACAACAAAAAAAGAATGAAAACTAGCTATCTGAGAATGTTTTTATTTTTTTAGCCCCGTCCCCTACTCCATTTCTACTTAGCTTGGTTCTAGTATTAATAGTTCTGACAAGCATGGCTTTTAGTATCTGCTTGGATGCCTGGCTTGGGGTTTGCATAGTCATAACTTGTAAAAGACACTAGTTTCCTCTTGCAAAAGTTCAGCACTGCAAGCAATTTCTGTAAGAGTTTCCCCTCTGCTCTGTGAGATGTGGGAGTTGATGAGACAAGTATGGCTGTTTGTCAAAATTCCTTACTGGTAAGATTGTGGCTTATTTCTTCCTCTTAAGTGACAAATTTTAGTTGATTCTAACAAATGACAATTTTTTTTTAAATTTATTTTTTATTTTTTAAACTAATATGTTTTTAGATTATGAGAAACAGCACTTACTTGGTACAATAAAGGAAGTTTGCATTAGCAAGTAATTGCCCTTTTTTGGAGAGCTGTGCAAAAGATCTTACGCTTCCTTTTTTTCTTCTTTTCTTTCTTTTCCCCTTTTAGTTAAAAAATGCAAATGAATTACTTAAAAATAATTAAAGAATGGAGTTTGTTTGTGGAATGAGGGCAAATGACAGCATGTGTACGAATGATTCCTATTTTGGACAAGTTTAATTCAGTTATGTTTCAAGATCCATCAAAGACAGAGTGACAGTATAGTCATGACTATTTCATGTAAATCAGGTATTTGTGGAGACAAGTGTATAGCGTGGAAACTGAGCAATTCCCTTATTGGTTTTGGGTTCTTGGAGAAAAATACACAAATCTAGTATTTAAGGTGCAGTATGGGGGCAGACTATAAAGGGTTGTGGTGAGAGCATTAAGCAGATTAATTTCTAGCTTTAATGTGAAAAGAATTTTAGAATACATTAATTTGAATGTCAATGGTACCCCTACCATGAACAAAAGGACAGCTGAAATTTCCTGATCTTTGCACTAAAGCAGAAAACCCCGAACCCCTGACTGCATCTTCAGATTCGAGTTTTCCTCAACAAAATGTGCCTGTGGTGAAAGCTGAGATCATAGCTTGTCTAGTCCCTCACTTACCCACTTGCTTCCAACAAGTCCTTCTTTGGGGTGTAGAGTAATATCTTAGTTTACTGAGCTCAATATTATTAGTTGGATTTCTTGGAAGGTTTATTATTCTTTCTTGGGAACTGCAGTTCAGCATGATTTTCCCATCTGCCAGTTATGTCAATATTTATTGGCTTGTGGAAATTCATGCGAGAGAAATTGTTTGGTAATTTCTCATGAAAAGACGTTTCTGTACTTTCCTGTGAGGTGAGGTTTTTGTGCCTTCGTGTGGTGAGAAGTGCCTCTCTGGGAAGGAGAGACTCCCATCATGGTCCTCTCTTGGACTTGACTCTACTGACTCAGCTGCACTTGATCGAATCGGGTGGGAGTCGTGTGGTGAAGGCTGAGCGTTTTGTGTCAGGGGTGCGGAAGATCTCTGCTTTCAAGTGCTGCATCGCTTTGACTTTATCCCATGTCTTGTCCCACCGTTGCTTTGAGACAGCCATCCACTCGTCAATATATAGTGGGTCCTCATGCACTGCGTTCCAACGCCTGCTTTCCATTGGAAAGTTGTACCGGTTTTGTAGGTGGAAAGGGTGAAAGGGCACATTGAAATGTCTACTGTCTGCAAAACCATGCTGCACAACTGTGCCTGTACTAGAGCTGAGGAGAAACAGGGTCATGGAAAACTCTATTTCACTCTATAGATGGCCAGAGCCACTATGCCAGGCTGCTAACATTGACATGAAATTTTGTGCAAGCTACTTGCCCTCATGTATACTAGGAGACTTGATTTATTGTGGGGCTGTTCAGTGGCCAGAAAGCAGCACTGGCATCTCAATTTTTTGAGTGTGTTTCCCTGAGTGGGCACAGCAGTCGAGTACTGCATGCCCCGCATGGCTCACCAGCATCTGTGCAGTCCCTGCCAGGTGGCTGGGGAAGCAGTTGAGCTAACGTGGGCTGAAAACCTTCCACAGTTGTTAAGATGCTCTCTATTTTCTTCTGGTTAGTTCCAGATGTTTCCTTTTTCCCCCACGAATTCATCCCTTCCTCATTCCCACATGATCTAGCCCAGCTATTAGCGACTTGGTTGTGGGCAAATAGAATGAGGACTGGCTTGGGGACAGCAGTAGGACATTGTACAGTCAATAGTATTGTGCATTCACTTGGTAAATGGCATGGCCGTGCAGCCTGCTGCTGATCAACTTGTCATGTGGAGATTCTAGCAGATTCTCATCTGATGTTGAATGCTGAGGTAGGTGCAGCAACCCAAGGACAGGACTGTTGCTAAATAACACGTGGAAGAGTTTCTCTTTTATGTGTATGGAACTGTCTTCAATGGTTTACTCAACTCCTTGCTAACGCACCTAGTACTATTTGTAGGCCAAAGCAGACAATTGTTCACAGGCCTGGAGAAAGTGTCCTGCCTGACCCATTGCTTATTGCTATTGAAGTCATGCTGAGTGTGATTGCACAATCAGTAAACAGGGAGATGGGCACTGAGGTAATGTTGCATGTGAAACTGTACTTATTACCCCTTTCCACATCTCCGAACTTCCCTCTCAGCCGAAGCAGAGCCACGTTTCTGTCTTTTAAGGATCTTTTCTGAAAAGCAATACATACAGTTCAAGACATAGCTCATCAAAGTATCTCTGTGTGTGCACTGTGCTTATGCCTTAGTGACATAAATTTCTAAAAATATTTCCCTTTTGCAGCCTCCTCTACTTTTTAATTGTTCAGTTTCTTATCATCATGTAACAGGCTGGCTGCCCTCCATTGTCTTCTGCTTTTGCTTTTGCTAAGGGCTATCTCTGGCATAAGTCCAGTGAATAGACTGAATTCTTCTGCCATGATGAGTCTGTCCTCCTTTAGCTCTATTCCCTGCCTCTGGCTAGCTGAGTCACGCTTTCTCTGTATATGCACTTTCAGTTGTCCTCATGTTCTTGTATTTCCTCTCCAAACAAGTCCTTCAAATTGCTTTCAGTGGGGGTAAATCAATGTAATGACATGGCCTTGCTACTGCTTCTCACGCTTCCTCATCTGAGTACAGTGCATCTTCCTTTGACCTCCTTACCTTGCTTTTCCTCAGAACCTCCTCTAGACTTTCTCCATTTTTGCACCTGGTGTGTATTTGTTTTGTTAAATACAATCAACTAACAAAACCTCATGTTCCTAACACTAACCTTTAATTTTATCTGAAAAGTATCTTCTCAAAACCTTACTGTCTGTAATTCTATCTTCCAATGGTTGTCTAGCTCTTTTCTGAGACACGCTTACAAATCGCCTTTCAGAAGATCCTAGTATACAGAATACTATCTATGATCAGCTAAAACAGCTTACCTTCTGATCCATTTTTCCTCTGCACCTTACGCCCAAGTAATTTTATTCACAAACATCAACATGACTTCTTCTATGAAGGGTAGATGGACTCCTATAACACAGAATTGTCTTTTTTTTTTTTTTTTTTTTTGACCAAGTGTAGAATTTGGCCTGTCTCTCCACTACATTATGGCTCATCTCTAGCTGGATCCAGCTTGATCAACTTTTGCCTTTTCTGAATCATCCTTGCTCATTACTGACAATGATATTATGGTCTAAGTGCCCTCTCTATGTCATCATTTCCCAGCTGTTCTTAAAATTTGCACATACTTTGAAATGTCTTCATACTCTATACACAAAAATAAATTGCCATCCAAGTTGTCATTATCTCATGTCACATTTACTGAAATCTCCTATTCTCTGGCCTTGATAAAAGTAATTTCAGCACCTCATATCAATCCAGAAGTTCACTGCAAGTGTAATTTCTCCCTATGTTGTATTGCTGAATCTCCCAGCCCATTTATTTAGACTTCTGGACAGCATCAAACATACTGAGCCTTAGTTCTTATTTTGAACTCTCTGGATCCCTCTCTTAGTTTTACAGAGATTTGAATGCGTTATATCTCATTATTTTTCAAAGCCACTTGCTACACCACTAACACAGACTTTATCAGTGTTAGTCCTTGGGAATGCTGAGACATGACATATGATCCTGATGACTGTTGTGTCTTGGATTCCATCTGATTCCTGCCTACATCCTTCTGTTGTATCCTGTTTTAAACTGGCAGCTACCAGGAGCAGAGTCACCTTCTCTTTTCTTCCATGTTCCTACAGTACCTGACACATTGCAGTGGGAATAAACGTGCTGCAATCCCTATTGGTAATACTTCAGAAAAGTTTCTTCAACAGTATTTTGGGTTTGTAATGCTTCAAATTATTTTGCATAGTTCCCTGCTTTGTTACATTTTGTAGCTGCTTCATTATCCTTGTTCCTTTGTGCAAGGTCTCAGGAGAACTCATGCTCTTGTTCTTTGGTGTGTCTTATTCTTTTATTCTTCTGGGTACAAGCATCATCAAAATACCATACTAGCTGAGTCATATTAATTGTGCATATTTTCTCTTAATCTAAAGCAAATGCAACTGCTAGTCAATTCAGTATAGCTTAAATCTCTTTTGTAGTTAATATGTCTCAGCTGACACATAGTAACTTGCTTATGTCTCTGAGCTCCCTAATACAGTCTTTAAATGATTAGTGTCGATCTCGCAGAGCCCAAGGAGAATAGAGATGATGTCAAGAAGTCAAAATTTCTCAGAAAAAAAGCAGTCTGAAGATATTTGTAGTAAGTAGAAAACATCACTTCCCAAACCTGTTGTTGAACATCTCTTCAGTTAAGAGCAAAACAGCAAATAGGGAGGGGAGAGTTGGAATAGGGAAACTATTTATTATCATTATCATTATCATTATTTGCTTATTTATTTATTTACTAGCAATTTAGTACACTGGAGCAGTTCTTTCAGTTCTTTTCAGGTGCAATTTTTGTCTTATGTCTCTATCTGGAGTCTTGTGGGTTGCACCCAAGTGCACTGCCAGCCCACTTCAAGCACTTTTCCTCCTGCTGAGATGGAGATTGAAGCTGTACTCTGAAGCTCTGTGTAGTACATGCCATTGCAGGGGTAAGCAAGATCCTCCCAACAGTTTTCTGTCTTCTGCATTGTGTATGCCTGACGTAAACCGTGTTTCCAGTAAAGATGACTTGTGGAGATACAATGCTAGAAACACAGTGAATCACAGCAACTTAACCCCAGTCTTGACTTCCTGCAACCGCAAAAGAGACATCTTGGTCTTGTATTGGTCTTGAGTCCGTAGGGCTTTCTCCGGTTCCTCCATTTTGATGATTTCTGATGAGTTACACTTTCAGATGGTGATTACATTATAACCTCCTCATAGAAACCTTTGGACAACTTTAGAGACAGCTACTCAGCATACTTAACTATTTTACTCCCGCTTTTGTGACATAATATTGCTCTATACTATAACACATTGTATCATAATTAGGGCCTATATTGTTTCCTGAGGATGTGCAAGGACATTGGATGCTCCTTAAAGTTGATATCTTTTCTCCACTGCTGCTTCCCTTTCTTTCATTTTTAATGAAGTGAGACATTAGGAACATGTTGGTTGCACATGCAACACATTGTGAAATGTGCTGAAAACTTGACTGATGTCCAGGTTGAACAGCTGCTCAACGTTCTGACCTGACTTACAAAATCCTGTGGAATTTCAGCCTTGGCTACTTTGAGTTCAACATTTCAGTATTCTTTTATGCTAATATTTGCAGTCAGCTCATTTTCTTCTGCTAAGAATTGAGACTTAAACTCTGGAGTGACAGACATTTAAAAACACCCAAACCCACAAACATTTTGAGAGTTTGAGCTCGATAATGAGAGGATGAGTTTGATTTTCTTCTTTGAGTAGCTTGTTCTTTTTTACTCCTCCTTGATCTCAACAAATCACAGATTGATAGTCAAAAGTTTGTCCACTTCATAAGAAGTGGGTTTCTTGTGCCAACCTTCTTATGAATTTGGATGCATTTTATTTTATTGCTCAATTGTATGTTAGTTATAAAACTGAAATTTCAGGATTGAAGTAGAATTAAGAAAATAAATATTTTAAAATCAGGACATAATTAACTTTAGATATGAAATTGTGGCTTGATTCTACTTAGTGGTTTTGTCATCCTGTGTTGGGTTTCACCAAAAGGAAATAATTAATGACAAAAAAAGAATTAATATTGTGAAAGAACTAGACCAAGTATTTTTGTCTAAATTTAATTGTTACACTGTTTATCTAATCTGTGGTTTTAAAAAAAACAATTCCCTTCATTTGTTTTTTCCATTGTAAGCAACACTTTTCTTCCAAAAATACACATTTTTTTAACAACGTTTGTAATATATTCTGTTTTCGAATCTCTGGGGAGAGCAATTTTTTAATTTTAATTAAGACGTTTTCTCTGAGATTTTCTATGGAAGAGAAATACAAAGTAGAATCAAAATAATCAAGTGGTTGGTGACAGCCAACATGGCTTCACTAGGGGTAAGTTGTGCTTGACTAATTTAGTGACCTTCCACAACAAAGCTACAGCGCTGTTTGACATGGGAAAAGTAACCAAAGTAATTTTCCTGATCTTGTGCAATGCGTTTGACACTGTCCCACATGACATCCTTGTCTCTAAAATGGAGAGACACAGATTTGATTGATGGACCACTCAGTGGATAAAGAACTGGCTGGATGGTCGGAGTCGAAGAGTTGTGGTCAATGGCTCGATGTCTACA
>NW_009731281.1:0-326 GCF_000703405.1 Apaloderma vittatum | reverse complement strand
TGCATTCTCTCAGAAAAATAACTTCGGATGAGGAGACTAGAGGCATTTGCTAAGCACGCAGCAGCTTAGACACCGGCCTGCCTGGCTTTGGTCTAAGCTGGGTCCTGAAAACAAGCGGCAAAATCTCACGTACAGAAAAAGTTGAGAAAAAAATGTGTTGAATTCTGTATGCAATAAAGTGTTGGGAAAGGTGATGAATGCAAAAGCAAAGACTTTCCCAAGGTAGGAAAGGCCACTCAAAACCAGGTCCGTGACTTTGGTTCCCTGCTTTGTGTGGCTCTCCATCAAATCTGATAACAAGACGACAGAACCCAGGAGAGTGTGAA
>NW_009731280.1:0-769 GCF_000703405.1 Apaloderma vittatum | reverse complement strand
TAAATAGGCTCTCGAGCACCCCTAGTCCACTGATTAGAGTTCCAGGTAGCAGGTCCATAGTGTTGTATGATACGTTGAGGGGTCCACTCATCCTTACCCAAGGTTTGGCTGCTTCCACTTGTTATAGAGGTATCAATGGACCGGCAATGCCGGACAAGATCATCATATACCTTAACCCCCAAACTATTCCCAATCTGATCTGGTAACAGGAAGAAGTAAGGACGAATATAACCCACATAACATGTTCCACTCCAATTTTTAGGTAATTTTCGATAGGCGTAGTGACCACAAATCCAGTAATGACCTTTTAAAGCCCAAGCTCCATTTGCAAATGGTCCATCCCCTTTGTCCCTAATGTCAAAGTTACAAGGGGCTTCGAAGTAAGTAGTATTTTTTAAACCCAAAGGATGCTTAATACCTTGATAACCTGAAAGGGTGCATTTCCATGCTCCAATTGACTTGCTATACTTACACCAGATAGTTACTTTCTGGTTGGTTATACCACTTAGGGTACAAAAAGGGTTAGATTCCCCTAATATATTTCTCGTGAGATTGGTACTGGACCAAAAACTATCAAATTTTTTTGTGTGTCCAGCTTCATTTACCCATGTCCATCTTAGCTGTTGAGGGGTAAGTTTTTCATTAGTGGTATTGTACAATAAACACCACCGCATATCACCTTTAATAGAAAAAGAGGAAGGGTTATAATTTGAACAATTAATGGGCCAGCATCCTGGAATAACACAATGATTTCCATACCTGAATGTCC
>NW_009731279.1:9966-12459 GCF_000703405.1 Apaloderma vittatum | reverse complement strand
TGAACTGTTCTGTGATTCTATGATTCTATGAAATCCAAACTGCTGACAGCCAGAGGCAGTCAGACGGATCCCAAGCTCACTGCACACTGGGCCATCGGGCAATTACCAAAATGACTCTAAATGACTTACTGCCATTTAGGAAAACCACTGGGATTGGTCGTTGTGGGAAGGGCCATGAAAACATCAGCTCGACACTAAATCTTCCCCAAAACACAAACGCTCAGACATTTTTAGAAGGGGGAAAGAGCAAACCCAAAGTCGTGACTCTAGATGATCTTTCGAGGTTCCGTCCAACCCAACATTCTGCGATTCTACCCTACAAATCCAAGCAGCTCTTAAGACACGATGTGAGCTCAGCCAGCTCAAACACAAACACACCAGTGAGTTGCAGAAGGAAAATGATGGGAAATGGAATAAAAGATTCTTGGTAAATCGATGGTGGAGAGGAGAGGAGGAGGGAAAACTGCTGTTTCTCAGAGTAAAAACCAGGGAGCGCTAGATGAAATTATTACACAGTTTGAGATGGAATAAGAGGATGTTTGCCACAGAGTTCAGTCAAACTCAAGCAAGCACGACACCAAGAACAGCAAAAGCTGAACAAGGTTCAAAAGCAAGCGAATAGAGGTCAGATCCACCAGCAATTTTTAGGTATCTCTGTTAGGATTCACGTTCAAGACCCTGAGCCGCTGGCAATGAATGGTGGAAAACCTCTCAGAACAGACAGCTGCTCTGCAAAGCAGTGCTTACATTTTCATATTTTTTTAACAGCTGCACCTAAAGCACTGTGATTTCTTCAAAAGAAGCTACGCGCTTCAACTTGCTACCTTTAAACTTGACCCACTGGAAAACCAGTGACCCTAAACCAAGCGTAATCGCTGCCGTACCAACTCCAACAGAAAAGCCGAGTGTCAGGTGCACCCCTTGTCCTTTCCAAACTTCCAGGCAACTTGCTGAGCAAAAACGCCAAGTCAGAAGCGTTTTGCCCCATTCCAAACTTCCAGGCAACTTGCTGAGCAAAAGAGTGGGAAAACGCCAAGTCAGAAGCGTTTTGCCCCGGGTGTTACCACGAGAGTGTGCAAAGCCATTGAGCCAAACGGAAAATCCTAAACCATGGAATAGCCTAGGTTAGACGGGACCTTAGAGATCGTTTAATCCAAGCTCCCTGTCGTGGGCAGGGACGCCTCTCAACTACATCAGGCAACCCATGGGAAAAGGCTGCCCTGCCCCGGCGGCTCTGCAGCGGGGTTCTCGCCGTGGTTATCCTGGCTGCTGTGAGACACGCCGCTAAAAGTGCCCCCAATTCTAGAAATGTTCATATTTTTGATCCCTCATTTCCACAGCAGCCACAAAAAGGCAACACTGCCACAAGTTCAGCCCATAGAAGAACAGGATTCCAGTTGACTGTCAAAAATCAGAGAGTTTAGTAAGCAAGAATTTGGCTTTTCAACGGCTTAAGGTTGTTTGGTGGTAGGCGCAGTTCTAGACCTAGTTCACAGAGTCACAGACTGCTGGGAGTTGGAAGGGACCTCCAGAGCTCATCTAATCCAACCCCCTGCCAGAGCAGGGTCACCCAGGGCAGTCCCACAGGAACGCGTCCAGGCGGGTTGGAAAGTCTCCAGAGTAGGAGACTCCACACCCTCTCTGGGCATATCCTGAATCAAGGATATAATCACACAGAGCACTACGGGACTTAAAGATCACCAAGAGGAAGCGGTTTTAAACAACTGCGAGAGTGACAGGACGAGGGGAAATGGCCTGAAGTTGCACCAGGGGAGGTCCAGGTTGGATATTGGGAGGAATTTCTGTACTGGAGGGTTGTCCGGCGTTGGCACAGGCTGCCCAGGGAGGGGTTGAGCCGCCATCCCTGGAGGGGTTTAGAGCCGGGTGGGTGTTGCCTTGAAGGACGTGGGTCAGTGGGGTTCAGAGGGCGGGGTTTTTTGATGATCTTGGAGGTCTCTTCCAGTCGAGACTGTTCTATGATTCTGGGATTCTCTGACATCGATTCTTCTAACACGGCATTCGCTTCCTCATGGGCATCGACAACCGAATGAACTGGAACGCCAAAGAATTACACAGGCTCTGCTACAAGCAAATGGAGTCTCAACATGTCAGTGGAGTCTCAAATTGCCGAATTTCAGCAAACCCAGCCAGCCCCAGGCAAGGGCAGTCGGGCGAAACTGGAACTACAAGAGCTGGTGGATGCCGAAGCGCCTCTGCCAGTCACCCCCTGGCTGCTCGCTCAACCTCTCGTGCTTCGAGGTATCAACAATCCTTCACACGGAGCGGGAGAAAACACAGTTCCTCAGGTTTACTAAAGATAACGTCGCTGCCGATCCGAGTCACTTCCAATTCGCGCCGAGTGACGCAGTCCCAGGAATGCGCCAGGGCTGATTAGCAGACAAGGAGATTATTCCCCCTCTTCCCCCCGTCGACTTTCCTAAATGGGCAAAAAGCCTCCAGCGTCCCGGAGAGGAAAAGGGGCCGGGGGGGCCT
>NW_009731279.1:9075-9893 GCF_000703405.1 Apaloderma vittatum | reverse complement strand
GTCCAGCTTAGCGCGGGGATGCCGCTGCCGCGGGCTTTCACCCTTTGAGCCGATTGTGAGCTTTTCACGGGAACCAGCGGGGAAGCACATGTGAAACCTCCGCGGGGCTGGTGAGTGGCTCCACGCCTTGTGTGACTCTGCATGTAGATGAAGCAGCTTCGGCTTTGGGAGCTGCTGCTGCTCAGTTCTCAGAGAAGTCCTTTTCTCCCGCTCGACTCCCCGCTGCGACAGCCCTTTTCAGGTTTTCTATCTGCTCTCCCCCCCCTCCCCAGTCTCTTCTCCTGCACAACACAGGGAAACTCGCTTGAAATAAAGACCCAGGAGAACGTGGTTTATTTTTCTCCCCTTCAATCCGTTTTAGAATAGATTTTTAATTGGTTTAAAAAAAAAAAAAAGAGAGAGATGCTGAACAAAACGCAATGGTTTTCAGTCTTCTTGAACTCGTAGTAATGGATACGACTATTTAAGCATCGCTGAGCGGAACCACCAAGCAGGAGCTGCGACCGGGGGTTTAAAGCAAACTCAGAGACATTTTGACTTCCTTTAAAGCCTAACGTGTTTACCTCCAAAACTTCCGCGAAGCACAAACAAGCCAGAAAGCCCAGAAAACCAAAAGCTCCAAGCGTTTGCCCTTCCCACACCACGTTAAAATCCCCCAGCCTCGACGCCAAGAGGGGAGCCGGGGGAGGCAGCTTTCAGAAACCAATTCAAGAGAGACGCGTCGCTCGATGCATAATTAATAAGGTTTCATCCCAGCGACGCTCTCCTCGCACACGCGGCCTGCGGGAATGGTAGGAAGCTGCCTGCCAGGCGGCCGC
>NW_009731279.1:0-8985 GCF_000703405.1 Apaloderma vittatum | reverse complement strand
CCGCTCCGCGCGCGCGCTCCCAGCCGCTTCGTCGTCCCCGTTTTAAAGCTTTTAGAATCAACTCGCCCTGTCTGACAGCACAGAGAAGGGGTATCGGCTCCCCAGCACCTCGCCGGCGATTTCTCTGCGCGCAGGGAGACCTGTCCCAGGGCGCCCTGTTGTCACGAGGAACGAAATCCAAACCGTGATCCCGATCCCGCGGAAAATTCCGGTTGGTTTGATCTCATGATGCTACTCAGAGCACACGTCTGCATCTCCAATGACAACGAAACCCCTGAAACCAGCCGTCACTTCCAAATAAATCGCTCCCCAAGGGAACCAGCGCTCTCGGGGAACTTGGAAGGGCGCTGAGTGTTACCTCCCTCGTGGGTTTCTCAAAACCCCAGGAGTCTCCATGCCCAAAGTCAGTCTTTTTTCACAGTAAACATTCACAGCAAAAAAGACATTTTCCTGCCTGACTCTCTTACATACTGCTGGGTTGGTTTATTTTTTTTGGGGGGGGGGGGGTAAATGAAAAAACTCCCCACATGCCACGACTGTTGCAAGGAGCTCCAAAGGAACAAACACCCTGGAAGAGCCCTACGGTCACAATCGCCAAACCAGGGTCTGACTAACCCAATGTCCTAATTTCCACAGCAGCCAGCACCAGACACTTATGGGGAAAAGAAAACAACAAAAAACCCCCACATCATCAATCAAACAGTGACATTTCCTCACAAACTCTCTCCCTTCCAACAATTTATGGCTTAAGTCACCATAATATTGGCTGTCAAGCCAAAGTCTTCCAGCCTCAAGGGCATTTCAGACGTTGCAAAGCACAAATCTTGAGCAACATGCATAAACTTGGCAAATATCTGAGAGCTCCAAGCCCCTTCCAGGGAGACTCGGGTGCCAACGAAAAGCACACCTGGGCAGCAAAACCCATGCAGAGGGTGCAATGATAAAAATGGACAATTTAATAATTTTTAAGTTCCTTCAACTACTGAACCAAATCAAGTTCTCTTTTCCTCTCCTGATTTACGGGAACAATCATTTCGTGGCACTGTGGAAACGTGCAGCAAGAGGGCAACAGCTACTGGACACGATGACCAGCGGAACTGGTTCTGCTTTCCGTTCCAGCGCGTGTGATAACAGAACCCACATTTTCCACTTCCCACAGCACAGAAAGCTCACCAGGAAAAAGCTTTGCTCTCCCAGGCTGACAAGAGGAACTTCAGGGCCTGTAGAAAAAGCCTTCAGTTCCGAGTTTTTTATTTGAAAGGTTTTTTCACCAAACTCTAATGAAAATAACGCTCCCGCTTCGAGGATGGTAAAAACGACCCCAAAAAAATGAGTTTGTCCAGGCTGAGCTTCTCTGCTAATCCCTGACACCGACTCTCAAGGTTTATCTGGATGTTATTTATTCATGCAGGTGCTTTCACGCACACGCGCAGAATTCCAGTGAGCGACAGGAAGAATGGCCAAAAAGGAAAAAAGAATCCCTGTCTGTTTGTCCCATTCAGTGCAAGCTTCAGAAACGCCATCACTTCGACGTCCTTAAACCTCATCAAGCCAGAAAGCGCAAAGGGATCGGGTCGGCATGAGGTGCGAGGTCTTAAGCCTTCCTCACCCGCTGTAATTAACACCCGATGATTTCAAGTTAAGAACAAAATTAAAACCCTGACACCCACAACCATACTTAGAGATTGATTTCTAAACAAGGAGGGAGCACGTGGTTGAGTCAGGGATTGATTTGGACTAAGTGGTTCTTTAGTTAATCAGAACAGCTCGTGTCGGTCAGGTTTTACATGAACACGGATCTGTTGGAACGAGTCCAGAGGAGCCCACAGAGATGTCCCAGGGGCCGGAGCAGCTCTGCTCCAAGGACAGACTGAGGGAGCTGGGGTTGCTCAGCTGGGGAAGAGACGACTCCGGGGGCACCTTATCCCTGCTGCAGTGCCTGAAGGGACCTACAGGGAGTCTGGGGAGGGACTTTGGACAAGAGTGTCCAGTGACAGGACAAGGGGAAATGGGTTTAAGTTAAAGAACAGGTTTAGATTGGATCTGAGGCAGAAATTCTTCAGTGCGAGGGTGACAAGACTGGAGCAGATTGCCCAGAGAGGCTGTGGCTGCCCCTGCCTGGAGATGTCCAAGGCCAGGCTGGATGAAGCCTGGAGCAGCCTGGGCTGGGTAAGGGCGTCCCTGCCCATGGTGGGGAATTCCACCTGCCGGGAGATGGTCGGCCTCCCACGGCAGGGGCTGGATCAGATGGTCTCTGAGGTCCCTTCCAACCGCAGACATTCTATGATTCTGTGGTGCAGGTGAAACTCACTTCCTCCGTCAGCATTTCTAGGGCTAAGCACAGAAGATTCAGCCTCAAGCAATGAGAAAATCGAAGCTGAATCTCCTGTGGTTATCGCAGAACTGTCTGACTGACTGAACAGTTGGCATCAACGTGACTGAACCACAGACAAAAGCACCACGACCACTGGCAGCCCAGCACCGATCGGCCAGACACAAAGCTCGCCGCTGCCAAAATTATTACAGGAACGGGGCACCTCACCCCTTGACTGTTTTCTTACCTGGGGAGGGGCTTTCTTTAGCAGGACGAGAAGGGCTTGCAGCACCAAGTTAGAGAACCGTGGTCCAATTGGGACATAATCTGTAACGAATAAAAGCATTTTTAATGCCCGTTCAAACCACTTTTCTGCATCAAAACCAGCTCCTGAAGTAAAAGGTTCTGGGTGATTTCCAGTTTGCAATATTCCAGCCTCGCCAATATTTCTGCACAGGAGCAACGCAGCTCACTCTCATCATCCTCACCTAGAAGCCTCTCGATGTCGTCCACGACAACGCAGCTCAGCTGGGACTTGTACGCGTCGTCAAAGATCTAAAAAACAGCGAAATGACTCAGCGTTACACCTCAGCAGCAAAATACTCGCAATAGGACCTCTTGACGTGTTTTTAGCTAAACACAGCAGTATTCAGAGGAATGAAGAGAGAATAAAAGTACCAAGACACAAGACTCTACCTGCGTTTATTAAAATGCTGCCATCGCAGCAAATCGGAATGAAGAGAGAATAAAAGTACCAAGACACGAGACTCTACCTGTGTTTATTAAAATGCTGCCATCGCAGCAAATTTGGAGCTCGCTTTTGTTCATTTACCCCACACTCTTCGCAAAGAAGCTGGTGTTTAATTGAAAGCAAGGGAGAAAACAGAGAAACGTTTCCCTGAGTTTTGGAGCTGGGGCGATACCGATGATCTAACAACACACACAACAGACCCTCCACAGGTTTTCTACCCAGGCTGGGCACCGGTTACTTTTGCTAACAGCTGTTCTGCCGCGAGAACAGACTTGCTCAGGCAGGAATGGAGCCTCCACACCACTCATTACAGAGCAGCAAACCCGTGTCCTGCAAAGCTTTGGGTCGGAACAATCATAGAATCACAGAATCCTAGAATGGCCTAGGCTGGAAGGGACCTTAGAGATCATCTCGTCCAACCTCCCTGACATGGGCAGGGACGCCTCTCAACTAGATCAGGCTACTCAAGGCTCCGTCCAACCTGGCCTTGAACACCTCCAGGGAGGGGTCAGCCACAATGCCTCTGGGCAATTTATTCCAAAGTCTTGCCGCCTTCGTACTGAAGAATTTCTTCCTAAAATCTAATCTAAATCTATTCTCCTTCAACATAAACCCATTTCCCCTTGTCCTGTCACTGGACACTCTTGTAAAAAGTCCCTCCCCAGCCTTCCTGTAGGTTCCCTTCAGGTACTGGAAGGCAGCTCTTAGGTCCCCCCAAAGTCTTCTCTTCTCCAGACTGAACAATCCAGCTCCCGCAGCCTGTCCTCGGGCACTGCTGGCCACCGCCAGAACACGCCGATTCCAGATGAGTCTAAGAGGGTCCTTTCCGAATCTAAATTACAAACCAGGCTTCCAGCTACAGCCACACGGCCCCTCTCAGAAACCAACACAACCCTGCGCCCAACCGACCTGAGAGCGACGTTTCTCTTCCGTGCTCCATTCAGCATCAGCCAGCCACAAGAGTAAGCGCTGGCTTGCTTCAGCCAACGAAATCTCCCGCCTTCCACCTGGCTACTTGAAATGATTTAAGGCATTCCACTTGTCCGCACTGCCCACGTTGTTAAAACTCCTGTTTAACTAAACATGAGCACCTCAAACCTGTTCCTAGTCTCATTCAGGCAGGATGTGTTCTTTCCAAGAGCAGCCCTAAGCCCTTCCTGCCTTCTTTTTTGTGGGGAGAGCTCCAGACTCGCTGATCACAGGTCGGGTGCTTTGTCCCACTGCCGGGCACGATGACGGATCAGACCCAACGGGGACAGAGCCTCACACCTTTCCCTAAATCACTCACAGCGCCACAAAAACATTCGTTCAAACAGGAATTTAGGACCTAGAGAGAGCAGAAATCATGATCGCAAGGGTAATTCACTTTTCTGTCCAGCAGAGAACGTAGAATTGGATTGTGATCAAGGAAAGGAGAAGTGTATGTACCTTCTTCATAGCCTGGCACTTGGCCGTTTCAGAAAATCCGATCATCTTATCGGGAGAGCAGATCTTGATAAAAGGGAAGTTGGATTCTTCTGCTATTTTTGCTGCTAAAGCAGTCTTCCCACTGTGGGGCGGACCTGAAAGAAAGGAGAAACCACACTGAAAAAACAAGGGAGGAAACAGCTGTGGTGGGGCTCAGCACAGACGATCTTTCAGCGTGTTTATCATCTCCTTCAGAGGTATTTGCATTTTGAAATGACCTTTTCTTCTACCTGCAGAAAGAACACACTAACGCCCAGTGCAAGTCAATCCTCCAGACGAAGGCAATGAACGGCGCTGTTTGAGGCCACGCAGGATGACCTGCCACGAACCCAACACAAAGGAGGACGCTGCGCACGTTCTGTAAAGGACCGGCCACCGCACCCAAATTAGTGTCTGTATTTCAGAGGAACTTCTTGAACTATGTCCGTGCCCTTTCTAAATCGGGTCGCTGCAGATACTCTGGCACGAATGCCCAATAAACACTGACAAAGAATTTAATATTTGTCTGAATTCCCACCAGAATGATTCAGAGACCAAAGAAGTATTTCCATTTACACACCCAACACAAATCAATTTGGAGTGCAAGAAGGTGTTGCACTGGCCACGAGCACACAGAATTAGCCAAGGGATCTGTTCAAGATTCATTTCAAAACCACAGGAGCGCTAAGCGATAGCGGCAAGGCACATCTTTCGACTTCAGGAAAAGAAAGTGCTAAATAACAAATTTTACTCCAGTATCGGTAATGAGATATTGGAACGAGCGTCCCACACTCACTGTGGTCAATAACGGACTAGAGAGAGCCCCCAGCAGACACCGAAGGGTGGCCAGATGAACCGCTTTCAGCTAATTACACCCATGAGCTCTCCAGCGACTTCAAAGAGAATCTGGACAACTAACTCAGCTGGAGACGCGCTGTGAAGCACCCACAGCTCGGTGACCAACCTGGGGCAATCGCTTCTCCGTCGTTCCAGGATTTCTCTCAGGCTGAGAAGCCAGTTTTAGTATCTAAAGCCATTTCACCCAAGTAAACTGGAAGAGATCGAGTCGGTTTTTCCCCCCATGTATTTAAGCACAGTTGCAGGATGTGAGCTCACCACGCAGCAACTGATGGGAACAGTTTACAGAAGCTGCGTGGGGTTTTACATACTTTTCTTTTTTTAGCTCTTAAATTTACCTTCTAGAAGAACGCTAACCAAAGGAGTGCGGTCGCTGTTCTTGGTTTGTTGAACAAGCAGCTCGCCGTCGTCCAACACCCTTGTCACTGGATCACCCCACTTAATAATCCCGTTCATGATGTAGCTTGCGTAGTCTTCCTGGTTGGTTCCAAATGCCTGTATTGAGAGGGAATATTCATTTTACAGGGAAATTCTGCATCACACCAGGAAAACGTGAAACAGTTGACCATCCCCCAAGCGACCAAGACTCTGGAAGATGCTTAAGTGAGACAGTCGGTATTGGAAGGCCCATTGGTGACCTGCAACATTTCAGTTCAAAGGACTTGAAGGCTGTTGGGGCCCCGTGTACATTTAGAAACATCTTTTCACATATCCTCAAACGAAATTCTAACCAGAGCGAGCTGCCAGTGGGTTCTGAACCCACAGCACTTAAAGACAAGCATCAAAAAAGAGGTTTAAACCTCCTTCAGCAGGCTGTCTTGAAGCTGTCACCCATGAACTGAAGCAGCCTAAAAGGGAAATTGCACATACAACACGGAGAACTAACTCCGAGTTGCGGGCTTTATTAATTCCGATTCCTTTTCATGATTCTTGCAGACAACACAAGGTAAAAAGCAGAGCCCCGCCTGCAGGCAGAGGCTCCCGACTTTCATTCCTACAACCCAGGACAGGGCATTTTGGCCATGGGGCGTCGTGACGTGTCTGATCCCAGAAAGAAGCTGCCGCCTCACGTCATCGACTGCACCGGGTGAGCTGTACGAGAGTTACGTGGTGCCCACCTACCGGTTTGATATCGTTCTCCAGAGACGCAAAGAAGTCTCCTCTCGTCACGCGCAAGCTCTCGGCCTTCTCCATATCCACTTCCACCTTGTTGCTGGCCTAAGGAAGGCAATAAAAGACACTGAAGTACAGCAGCACCACGCGCGGCCCCTCGTCAACTTCCAGCCAACCTTGCAGTCGGTTGGCGTCAATAAGAAAAATGTTTCTTATGAGGATATTTGTCGCACGTCTGCAGGTACCACTGGAGCAATCATCGTCTTCACAACGCCACGTCCATGTGCCAGCCCCACGGCCACCCAGCTGTGCCATTCCACTGGCTGGAAAGCTGAAGGGAAGGGTACGGCCACAAGCCCATGTCTCCGAGAAGCCAACCCAGCTAAGAAGAGGACGGAAGCTCCGCACCACCCTCGGTGCCGCCGTGCTGCCTCGGCTACACAACCCACGTGTCAGCGAGGCTCAGACCGGTCCCGGTGTGGGACTGACCTCACCTAAGCTTAAATTTCTGAAAGTGACTGGAGTTACATGGGTTCCCTTTAGAGTAAGGAATGACTCTTTCCATTCAGAGTCTGTAGGAGAAAAATTCTTTGTTAATGTTTTCTGGGTGGGACGGGGATGAAGCCTCCTTCCCTGCCTGACTCTTTTCAGAAAGACGAAGTAAAGTTTGGTTTAACCCAACTCTGAATCTACCCACAGCACCTTTGGCAACTAAGCCAAAAAGAAGAATCAGCCGCACACCTCTATTTCAGGAGGTTTTCTTTTTCTGTTCAAACCACGCACTTGCCTCTCTGTACAACAGTCTCTAAGGGGATTAGTAAATATTAGATATCCTTCTGCTTTGCCTCTGTTGGCTTCCGCTCAACCAAAGCCATCAATCTTCCCAAGGAGGCTCATATCGCGCCCCTTTCTGAACAAAAAGCATCCCCTTTTTCCCTTCTGCCACTCCCGAGCAGTCCAGCATCACTTAAAATCTAAAAACTGGAGGTAAACGCCCGGCAGAGACACCAGTGCTGCAGTCTGCTCTTGTCAATCACTTCTCAGTCGCAACCAGACCTCCCACCACGAGGTGGCCCAATGCTGCTCACGCCGTAAGGGAAGAGGTATTTAATTCTTGAAAATAATTCTTGACACAATTTGAGAGCAGCCCTTAAAGCTGGAGACTTTATTCAGATGTCTGCAGGCTGGAGGTGGATGACTGAGTACGGCTGCAGCTCCGCAAGCTGGACCTGCTCCGCTGATGAGGATTATTTGTAGACCTGCAAGAGTATTGATTGCCTTGGGCAGCAATCACAGAATCACAGAACGTTGGGGGTTGGAAGGGACCTCCAGAGCTCCCCCAGTGCCACCCCCTGCCAGAGCAGGGTCACCCAGGGCAGCCCCACAGGAACGCGTCCAGGCGGGCTGGAAAGTCTCCAGAGCAGGAGCCTCCACACCCTGTCTGGGCAGCCTGGGCCAGGGCTACTCTTGGACGAGTCCACCGGAGAGCTACGAGGATGATGAAGGGAGTAGGTCCCAAGGAGACTCCTTGTCCTATCGCTGGGCACCACCGAGAAGAGATTGTCCCCTTGCCCTTGACCCCCACCCCTCAGCTCTTGATACCCATCACTAAGGTCCCTCTCAGCCGTCTCCTTTCCAGGCTGAACAGCCCCAGGTCTCTCCGTCTCTTCCCAGCAGAGATGTTCAGTCCCTTGATCCCCCTCGGAGCTCTCCCTTGGACTCTCTCCAGTAGGTCCCTGTCTCTGTGGCACTGGGGAGCCCCAAAGTGGACCCAGGATTGCAGGGGTGGTGTTCCCAGGGCAGAGCAGAGGGGCAGGAGAATCTCCCCAGCCCTGTAATTAGGAGTTAAATGGATTTAATCACAGAACTCCAGGCTGGAAGGGGTCTCAAGGATCATCTGGTCCAACCTCCCTTGCCTAGTCTAGATAAGACGAGCCAGCACCCTGCCCAGCCACATGTTCGAAGTGTCCCGCTTTGGGGAATCCACCACTTTCCTGGGCATGTTAGTCCAACGGCTGGTTGTCCTCATTATGAAAAAAAACCTTTCTCTTGTGTCCAACGGGAATCTCCCCAAAAGTAACGCGTACTCATTGTCTTTGCCAAGGGACTCGGTGACAAACAATTCATCGACCTGTTCAGGGGGCAGGCAGAAACCTGTTTTTTTCATAGTGTAGAGGTGCACTTCTCTAAAGTGCAGCCTTGAAACATTTCTGATGGCTTCCCAACTTCCCAGTTATATCACAGCAAACCTCTCGAGATTCCAGACCAACTGGCATTTTCACAGAAAGTTTCTCAAGTCTTACCACACCACCTACAACCACCTGAGCATACAAGGGCCCAATGCGATCTGACAGCTCAGGAGGTAAAAATTTGGGGTTTCAAGGGGTCTCTTGGAAGGCACGGCAAGCCCTACCACCTTGCCTAAGAGCAAGGCAACGGAGAAGTCAAATAGCTTTAACACTTTTCAGTACATCCATCAATGACCTGGATGTGGGATTAGAGA
>NW_009731278.1:0-18173 GCF_000703405.1 Apaloderma vittatum | reverse complement strand
TCCAGCCTACGCCATTCTGTGATTCTGTGATACAGTTACAAGAAAAGCCCTGTATATTTTCTTCAGATAGGTCATAACAGTTTTTGTGGGTGGACTGAAAACTGGATATATTTTCCGCTTGGTATCCAGGTAAGACATGCCGTAGTTAAAACAATTTCATTCATGACAACTGCAGTATATTATAGCTTCAATTCTTCATTCTTATTTTTATTTTGGGAATGTCTTTGAAGGAAATTGTGCTTAGAAAAGTGAATGCAACTGTGACATCAGTTTCTACTTTTATCACCTTTCAACTACTTCATTTCATAAATATCCATCAGTCTGAGCTCTGACAGCATGATGGGCATTTTCTGCTTACACATTATTATCAAATAAAAGAAAATCCTGCAGTGTACCCTTTCATCACAGCAGGCTAAATTATAATTCTCAGTTACACTGAACACTCACTGTGTATTCATATTACATGGGAATATAACCTCCTCCTCAAAAAATTGCCTTAAAATAGCAGTGATTGGAATAATATCTATTTTTAGATATATTTTGTAACTAAAAGTGTTAGATATAATTAAATACACGTATATAGCACAAAAAAAATCTGCTAAGAGAACACCAACTACAAAGTCATCATGCAGAGGGGAAAAAAAAGTAGGTACTATCATAAATTCTAGACAATCATTACTATTTACTGACCTTTTAAAGAAAGTGATAATTGATAGTGATGGATGAGAATTTGTTCAAGAAACGAGGTGAACACACAGCTACTTTTGTGGTAAAGTAAAACATGAAATTATACTTACTGTATCTATTGTGCTGGTTTATAAAACACATTAAAAAAAAAATAAGTAACCTTACAGCCCAACATTTTGCTGACTACTTTCTGATATGTAGCAGTATAAACCTACATGTTTTTTAATACATTTGAACTTTTATTTTCAATATATGCAGCAACGAAGACGTGAAGGGAAGGAAAAGGAAGTGTTAAGCTGCTTATGTGCTTTTGAAGAGGCTTCCTCTTCAGTTCCCATCTCACGGCCTATGAGGAAGTTCAAGTCTTTTAAGACGAAGCAACTGTTCACTTTACCCTGAGTGACCTCTGCTGGTAAAAGTGACTTACAGGCACACACGTTCCACTAAAGGCGCATTTGGGGTTAAGCCATGTACATACTCATACACATACAGAAGCACATTTGCACCCATTTTTCTTTATAGCAGGCGGATATATACATAAAATAAGATGTCTGTGTGCTCAGTTAGTGTACAAAAAGCATTGACTATATTTTTTCACTCAGTTTATCCTCCTCCCAGAGTCTTTGAAGAACTATTGTCCTAGTTTTAGCTAAAAATCCCAGTTCTGTTAAGTGATTTTTTTTTTTTTTTTACTTTCCAGTTCAGTCTCTTCTTAGAGGCTGCACCTTCTGAAATCAGCAGCATGTTTTAGCAGACAGTGTGTGCTACTGGCAGTGATAACACCTGTTGGCACTAGGATGCAGAAAGGCTCTTGCTTACACTTATTTCTACAGTGACCAAGGCCACTGCTGGCTCTTGTGTGCCACGCTGAGGGTGCTGGGTACTGAGAGGGGTTAAAAGGTTGCACCTCTGGGGGGTAATAGACAGGACAGGTCATATTTAGTATAAATTGAGCAATCCTAAGAGTTTCTTTCCCCTTTTCTGCAATGGCCAGCATCCAGGGATGACTCTGTCCGATCTCCTGGCTTTGATCCGGATCCTGAGTTCCCGAATCCAGTTCCCTGTATCCAGCTCCCCTCTGCTGCTAAGTCGGGTTTGATATCGGGTTTACATACAGTACTTTATTTTTATCATAGAATGGCCTAGGCTGGAAGGGACCTTAGAGATCATTTTAATCCAGCCTCCCTGCCACCAGGGACACCACCTCTCGACTAGATCAGGCAACACATGGGGACCAAAGAGGAATCGAACCCACGACCTTGGCTAACCAGCCCCATCTCATTTCACTATTTCCATTACGGTTTCATTAAAGCTGTTCTAGTTTTTTTTTTTTTCCTAGGATTTTTTTTCCTCCTTTCTCAACCCCTAAGTCTCTCTGCTTCATTCCCTTTCCCTTCCCGTTCCAGGAGGGAAGAGGCGGTTAGAGAGTGTCTGTCTGCGTTTAGCGGTCGGCCCAGCCCTAACCTGCAACAACTACACAGCTAGAAGTTGGTTCAGAGGCAGCATATTTGAACTAACAGCTACTGAATGACTTGTGGCATGTGAAGTAGAAGCCTAGAATTTACTTTTGCATATAGCTCTGGGGTGATACTGTGGTACAGAATCATTTCTTTCCTTCCTCTTTCTGGAAAATACATCTGAATGTGGAATGCAGGACTGTACCATTTCTGAGAACTTTTTAGAGTTCATAAACTGATCTAATCAAATCTTATTTGACCATTGTTTTTAGTAAATAGAAATCAGGCTTAAGAGTGATCTCTGTTTTCACATAGCCTTAACGGAATACAACAAAAATTTATTTTACAGTACATCAGAATGATACCATGAAAAGTTTCTATTCAATGCATATCTCTGATTTAAAGAAAAGTGATTAGAACCATGAGATTATAATCGAGAAGAAACAAAACACAGATTATACTCATTTGCTGTGTGATGTTTGCATTATAAAAATATTCACATATTACTACGTTAGAAACAGCAAGAAAACACGCCAAAGTACTAGTTAAGAAGAACTAGCCAAGGAGCCAATAGTTTGTGTATTTATCAATAAGTAGCATGAAAAATAGCTTTATAGAAGCAAAACATGTTTCATGTTTTTGATACTGTAGCTGATATCTAAACTCTGAGGTCTTCACAGAAGTGTCACAGTTGATGCACTCTTTAGACTCTTGACCAAAAAAATAATTTTAATTCAGACTGCTGATCACTGCAATATTCTATCTTATTTAACAACGTCCATGGAAAAAAGAGAAACATATTAGGTCTCTGCTTCAGCAAATACTGAAAACTATTTATATGCAAATAAGCTATCCATTGTTAGTATGAGAAAAGACATAGGCATAAAAGAAGAAATAAATTATCACTAGAAAACCTTAATGAAATCTATTTCAAAACATAACATTTTACAAGAGCCCTCACTCGTGTAATATTTGTTCAAGCCTAGAAGGGAATTGGCAAGTTCTGTACTTAGATGAGAACTGATACCACGTTTTTTCCCATGCCAATTTGTTATATAAAAAGCATTTATCCTTTGTAAGGAACAACTTGATAATTGTAAATCTGCTGTTTCCTTAAAAAAAAAGTGTATTTGCATGTGACAATGTAATTTCATGCTCATTTTCCTAATGTCAATTTTTAATTATTTCCATTTTTTGTTGAATTACAAGCATAAGAATGTGAAAAAAAGATCAAGATTGTACATTTTTATCCTAAGAATATGAATCTTCAAAGAATAAGACAACCTCTGAGAAAACTTGATTTCATGGTAGAAAATCTCAACTTGGATCCAGCGCCTGTTTTACGTTTAAGAAAACCCAAACAAACAAACAAACAAAAAAAAAAATCAAAATTCTTCCTGTCTGTAACTAAGATGAGGACAGTCCAGAAATTGTTTCATTGAAACAAAAAATCTTAGGTAACTCAACTGAAACATACAGTGAACACTGTAAAGAAAAGTAGGAAATAATTTCATGCCAATCCCCCCTGAATAGCTGAAGGTGAGCCCAGATAACAAAATTCTAAATACCAGCTCTTCGTACTCCTCCAAGTCCATGATTTTTTTCCTCCCCAGAAGATGGTGTCATGTAAACTATACTTAAGGCGTGATAGACACAGAAAGTTTGACATTGTACTGTGACACCTTTGGAAAGATAAATTAAAAGACCTTATTTTATTCCAGATTTTCATTCAACTATCTGAAAAGCCATTCTCTGAATTCATATTTCTAAGTAGATACTATTTCTGTGAAATCCTGTTGAGTACCTTGGGAACACAAAATTGACCCTTCTACTACTTTTAGTTCCAGTTCTAACACAGAAATACCGCAATATACTGTATGCCACAGAGAGGTTTGCTACATCTACAAGATGAAAGTAAACTAAGCAGGATGTGGTTAGTATTTGCTTAACCTGAATCTCAGCACAAGCACGCTAAAATAATGAGTAGTGACAGTACGCAAGTATTCTGTAACATTGCTAATGGATAACAAGTAACAACATATAAGCACTTTCTAATTTAGCTGAGCAAATGTAAAAAAAACAACATAAAAGTACACGTGGTCAGATGGAGATTTACCAAACAGGGAATAGGAAAACATGTGCAAGTAGGAAAACCTGCAACAAAAAACTTTTAACAGGCAGGGAGTGTGTGTGGTGGCACTGGAATGAGTCACAGTCACAAAAAAAAAGATGAGATGAACTTCCTGGAGCAGATAAAAGCCTCTACATTTTCTTTTGAAGGAGTGTGAAACAACAATGTTCAGTGTTGAAAAATGGATAAGAAAAAGGTTCGGCTTCGGCTGCCCTTATGAAGGAGGGCTGGATCCTGGTCCCTCAGCCTCAGCAACTGGTTCCAGCACAGACCACAGCCACCAGTGCTAATGACACAGCACCCGCTCCATGGGGCCACGCACCCAGGGCTAATGTGGGGTAAGATCATTAAAGACCATCTGTTTGAATACTTAGAGACAACGATTGATAATGAAGTAAGAGCAAACCATTAGCACAAATTGTATTGTTAATGAATATTAGTCAAGCAAAGGAGTGCTCTGAAATTTAAAACTTGTCCATCTTCCAAGTGTGGCCACCACAGCGTCCTCTCGCTCCTTAACTTATCTGCAGATACACCCTTATTCAGTTGCAACAGTGCACTCAAATATGGGGAACAAAACCTACAAAATGAAATTTTTGAAAATTATTATTCACACTGCAACTAGAAGATCTAAATGTCAATGTTATTTCTGTGAAACCATAAAAAGCATTTCTTTAACGCAAGCAAGACAAAGAAGCTTCAATTTCATAATCTTACTTAAGTATATATTTTTCTCTATTTCAATCCTTCACTTTCTAAGTAAAATTGAGTATTTAATAGGTTTATTATATTGACACTGAGCTGCTTCTGAATCTTGCCAAATTAGTAATTCCAGACATAAAATTATTCTGAATTAATAAGCCCTAGCAAAGGACAGCCAACTCAGTAGCTACTCTATTTTAAGAAGGACTTTAAGAAACATGGTTTCACCTGTCAAATCTTATAATTTATTAATTCATAGTGGCACCTTAAAAATGGGGTATTTGCCAGTAACACTTTCAGTCAAATTCTGAACTCTCTCTACCTCTGCTTCCAGTATTAGCAGTACGAAAAGAATCAAAAGAATAAGAAAAGTTCCTTAATGAGTATAATAAATCAAAATTACATCAGTAAGAAGCAATTATAGCATATTTAACTTCATAGCACTCACACCACTCAAGTCAATCCCTAAAATTATGTGTTAATTTCCATTCAAGTGATACTAAAAAAAACCCCACCTAGATTTTCCCCAATTCACCTCTTCTTTGACCTTTTCATCAATCAAATTATCCCATATTCCCTCAAAACTTTTTTACTACAGTGACAGTATTAGAAAGGCCATAGCTATTTAACTTGCTGCTGTTGAAGTCTGCCAAAAAAAGCATTCATAACATTACTAACAGGATGTATTTTTCAAAGACTGTGGTCTCTTTATGCCTCAAATGAATGCTATACCTTCCAGTTGCCTAGAATCTACAAGCTGGTCAATACCAATTACTTTTTTAACACTAATTTTAATTGTTGGATATAAGATGGAGGGGAAGAAAAGAAGTTTGTGTATTTCAATCCTTTTAGACAGTGAGATGACTCCTACTTGAGATTCACACAGGTATATATAAGGATTATTGCTTTACACCCCAGCATGTAATACAGATTGCCAAGTTAAAGAAATGGCTATTTCAAGTTTTCTCAAAATATGAAAAATTACTGGATGACCCGGAACTACAAATGTTAATAAAACTGGTTTTACTAAGATTTTCATCAGCTTATCTAGGCAAAATAATATACTTCAAAAGCCCCATTTCCTAGGTAAAACGATGATCTGGAACTGAAAAAATATGATGAACTTACACCAACATACCTGTATATAAGTATTATTTTATTAGACTTTTATGAAATCAAGATAACATATAAATATGATGCAGTATTTATATAACTATGATGAACTTACACCAACATACCTGTATATAAGTATTATTTTATTAGACTTTTATGAAATCAAGATAAATACTGCATCATATTTATATGTTATATAACTTCTTTTCTGAAAAAGACTGTATAAAATATAGATCCACCCTGGATTGAATAAACCTACTATAACCAATTTTTTGCTCACTTCAGCTGAAGCACATCAGAAATGGATGCTGATGTCACAGGACATTATTTAATTAACTAGCAGCCAACTTGCAAATAATTTTGTTACTGTACTTGCAATGAATGTCGTAAATGTACACTAGTAATGGTTAATTAACACTCCCAAGCATACCACTTGAATTCTCAAAGACAAAAAGAATCAGGAAAGCATAGCCATGCCTTGCTGATTTTTGTTATACCATTTGTAGATGAAAATATCTGTACTAGATTAAGTGGTATGGATTTTTCCTTATTATACTAAATTTTATTCTTTATTCTAACAACAGTATTACCAAAAAAAAAAAACCAAAACCAACATTTCCTTGCCTACAGCTTGCACCAACAATTAAAAGGCTGGTGTTGATAGATGAGAAGCTCACCATGAGCCGGCAGTGCACTCATGCAGCCCAGAAGGCCAACCGCATCCTGGGATGTATCAGGAGAAGCGTGGTCAGCAGGTCAAGAGAGGTGATTCTCCCCCTTTACTCTGCTCTTGTGAGATGCCACCTCGAATACTGCATCCAGTTCTGGTGCCCCCACCATAAGAGGGACATGGATCTGTTGGAGCGTGTTCAGAGGAGGGCCACAAGGATGATCCAGGGGCTGGAGCACCTCTGCTATGAGGACAGGCTGTGGGAGCTGGGATTGTTCAGTCTGGAAAAGAGAAGACTTCGGGGGGACCTAATAGCTGCCTTCCAGTACCTGAAGGGAACCTACAGGAAGGCTGGGGAGGGACTTTTTACAAGAGCATCCACTGATAGGACAAGGGGAAATGGGTTTAAGTCGAAGGAGAATAGATTTAGATTAGATCTTAGGAAAAAAATCTTCAGTAAGGTGGCAAGACTTTGGAATAAATTGCCCAGAGATGTTGTGGCTGCCCGCTCCCTGGAGGTGTTCAAGGCCAAGTTGGACGGAGCCTTGAGTAGCCTGATCTAGTTGAGAGGCGTCCCTGTCCATGACAGGGAGGTTGGACTAGATGATCTCTAAGGTCCCTTCCAGCCTAGGCCATCCTATGATCCTATGAAAAATTATGGAATACATTGAAATTTGCCGTCTGGGTTGTAAATAACACGAAATAAAAAGATGCAATGTTAAATCACGACACCGTATTTCTAAGCTTGTGAAAGAAATGCTCTCTCGTCCACAGAGTATTATGTCTTTAGCCCTCTACCAATCTGGCCTAACTGCAGACACTTTGCAAACATCCAAGAAACCAGAAAAAACAACTCAGAAATCATTTCCTTCACCTAACTAATTCTAGAAGAGACCAAGCAGAAGAAGGAAATCATACATGTTTCAACAAAATTACAGAGAGCAATGCCAACACTTGTGGAAACACTACAACATAGCCAATAACAGAATTACTCAACATCAGCCATTCAGCACCAGAAAATGATGGCAATGACAGTAACCATCTTGACAGCAGGATGACTGCATGAGAAGTATCACTAAAATATAATTATCGCTACTCAGCATATGGAGGGAGCTACCATTCAACTTCACAATTATCAACTTAAATAAATTACTGCTACACAAGAACACTCTGCCTTCATAAATGCCTGTGACTCCACAAAACATATAAAAAATACACTAATCTGTGAGAAATTAGATAAGTTTTTCCATTGACTACCTTTAAAAAACAACAATAAAAAACCCCAACCAAATCCACCACAAATTAAGCAGAACTTCCCTTCATGACAACCCCTCAAGAGATCACCACAAAAAAAAGTCCACAAAACTTGGACATACCATACACAACACAATCATATCTGGGACCTTTACACTGGGAAATCAAGTGATGTGCTCAGCAAAACATATAAATACTCATCTTTTCTCCTTCTCACCTAAAAGAAATCTATGCAGGTTTTATTATTCACAACCAAGCAGTTAAACCTGAAGACAAAGCTCAAGATGCAGTAACTTAACAATATTAACAGAGTTAATAAGCTACTCCCTCATAGTTCCTACTATGAACTACAACGAAGACAGACCTACATAATTATTTAACTTCAGAATCACAGTTAAATGACTTTTCCATAAACCATAGGAAAAAAAAAAACATATAAAACCAAAAAAATCTTTCTTTTCCTCCTTCAGTCACAGGGATATTACACAGGTTACCCAGACCAAGAGGGATGAGAGTCCTGGCAGGGCCATTAATGAGTCACTATAGTAACCCTTTTTAGAAATTATTAGATCATCAAAATCATCCTTAAAGACATTCTCTCATAACTGAATTGTCTTTCAAAACTCAAATTTTCTCCAAGATAAATGCAATTTCTCCTGCAAAGTTATGCAACATAACATCTCTTTCCACCCTCAAAGGCAGCAAGAATGCCACTGTAAGTCCATGGGCCAGCCTTCAAGCCCATGATAGCACCATGACCTACCAGGAGTACCCATGAGAGCAAGATAAAATGTTCACAATTTAGTCAAGACACATGTTTTTACTTAACCCACAACAAACTTTTAAGAAACAACATTTAATAAGCAACACAATACACTGATAAGATCCCAAAATGTACTTTTCTCATGAGACATACTGAAGAAGATATTGAAAGTAACTGCATCACCAAGCCTTTGATCAATCTGTGGGACTCATATGTTTCACCCTGCATTTCAGAAGCCTGTACTTCATTAACAGTTTCCACCATAAACTGAACATTATACTTCCACCAACCTACCTCCATAATACACCTAAACTAATTTTCCTAGACACTGGGATGATCATACAAAGCGTCGACTTCTAAGATTCCATATACAGAAAATCCACACACACAACTTATTCACTGAGTCAGTCACCATCCAAAGTCAGTCTCCAAGAATTTTCAACACACAGCTAGGTTCTTTCACATTATCATGTTTGCTCTAGGAAAAAAAAAAAAATAAACCAACAACCAACCAAAAACTTATGAAACCCACTAAAATGGATCTATATTCAAAAATATTATTCTAAGAAATTATTTTTTAAGGTTTTTTTTTTTAAAATAACCACTTTATTAATTAAAACTAAACCATTTTCTTTAATACAAAACAAAACACAAATCACATAATCCCAGTTATCATATACCACCCTACCAAAACAGTTATACAAAAAAATCATTAAACCAAATGATCTATGCTGGCAAAAAGAAATCACATCAGAATGATGCCTCCTAGCCTTCAAATACTCTCAAGATTAACTAAACTCATCAATAGCTACTAATCCCCCAGGGCCCGGACAACACCAATTTTAAGTGTGATTAAGCAGGAAATGTAAATCTGCCAGTACACTTGCAAAAAGTCATGATAAACGCTCCTTAAAACAGAATAACCAAACACCCAAGATTTTACTCTTGCATTTCCTGAAATGTAGTAGACTTTATCCAGTGTTAACCCACAGCCAAGCAAACAAATGAAAAAAAAAAATTCTACAAACTAGACTGAACTCACATAATCAATAAAACACCAGTAACACATTGGAGTATATTTTCATAGGCCAATTACTTCTTTGATCTGAAACTCTCTCAGATCCTCTAGAAGCGGAAGATTAGAATTCCTTCCAAAGACAAAGCTAGAAACAAAAAATAGTATCTCTACTGGATTCCAAATAACACAGAGGGACTCCTGTTGTAAAATAACTCACCCTTTCTCTTCTTCCTGTAGTTTACTTCCTTCTTCTCTAGTAACTGACTCTTACATCCCTTCTCTTTATCTCCTCCTCTCATCAAAATTCTCCCCCCTCCATAGGCGACAGCTGCCTTTCATCTGAGATGATCAATTACATCCAAAGCAACTATTTGCACTTGGTATTTTGCTTTGAAACATGGTGCTTCTCTCAGAGGTGAGGAAAGGCTTGCGTCCCACAGTCATTCTCTTACACTTGCAAAGGTCAAGAGACAGTTTTGCTGCGCGTAGTTTTTGCATTTGCATGGTCATTTTGCACATGTGAATGAGAACTCAGCTTATTACACTCAGTGAAAGAAAAGTTACATAATTTAGTATACTGAAAAACACTTAGTACAGCAAGGAGATGGTCACCATTACCTTCATTTTTAAAATGTGTGATAAAACAATTTCCTTCCTATTAATTGACTGAGCTGATCATTGGGTTTGCAGAATCCTCCCTTGTATAAACTCCTTTATCATAATGATCTTAAGTAACTACCTGTCATACTCCGCTTTTATCAAATCTGACATTTGAAAAAAATGAGAAAATTTTAGAAAATCTGATACAGATTATCTCAAATCTGAGTCCAGATTAGAAGCCCTATCTTCAAACATGATACTTTCAGGGGTTTTTTACTTGTTTGTTTCTGTAAGAGTTGTTTCATTTTCAGGCTCTATAATATTTTTCAAAGCAGAAAAAGAAATAAAAATACACCTTTACCATAGGGCAAAATATCTAGACAAACTTGCATGATTTTAATGTGACTTCTGTATGAAAATAGAAGAAAATTAGAAATTATGAAAGATAACCCTGGAAGAAAACTAGCAGCTAAAATTTCACTTTGGTGCATAATGAGTGAATAATTGATGCCCAAGGAAATTTCTACTATCAATGAAAAGACACATCTTAATAGAAAGAAAATTAAACACTACACCTCTTTTAATAGTCAAAAAAATATAAGCAACTCTCAAAAAAAAAATCTAGGAAGAAAAACAAGATTTGCAGTGTTCACAGAAAGGTAAAAATTATATTTAATGTGTACAACTCATATGTCAGAAACCCTATGTGCCTCTGAAATTACAAAACTTCCTTGAATGCATTTACTTGGATTAACTGCAGTACATGATAAACAGTTCAAAAGTGAATGAAAAAATAAAGGTTTCCTATGTTTCCTATGTTCCCGCTTACTATTTCTTTTTCCGAGAAGCAGCCTGTCAAAGTTTGAGTTTGGCATGTGTACCACAATGGTAAATTTATTTCGTAAAGTTTTGTGGACAGACTGGTCAAACACTCCAGGAATGATTGCGTATTGCATCTATTCATCGTGTGTAAATACACAGACCTTTAGGCCAAACATTATTCTTACAGAGCTATAGCTTCTTCCTCAAATTACAGTAATCCTATCAGAACTTCTTGAATAATGACCCTTTCCAGTTACACAATTACCTTTCCTCAATGACTTGTTTGATATCCAAGTGTACAGAACCAAACAGACAGGCCAGCTAAAACCATCCTTCTTGACACTCACACCAATGATTTTTGATCCACTTAGTAATAATCTTTCATTCTACAGATGCAGTTGAAATACAGCCCCACTAAAGTAGAATTAATTAATGTAGCTCCACTAATTAAGCCTTTCTGAATGAAGCCATGTACCACTTTCCCACATCATGTAGAAAGAATAATGCCTTTCATGTCAGTTTCATCGACGTTTCTTGTCATTGTTTTTGGCATAGGTATTTAATCAAGAGTTCACAAACTGTTATTTTACAAATTAGTCTCTAAATAAATATTTTCTAAACATCAATTCAATTTGCAGGTGAAAATTTTACAAATACATATAATGTCTTTCACTCATTTAGCACCAAACTGGGTTACTTTTACTGTGTTTCCTTCATTTGACTGCTTCATCTAAACCACTGCTACTAAAAAGGCTCACATGGTTTGCTTTCACCTTTTAGGCAAAGCTGTTTAATAGTATCTTTTAACAATCATTTCTCATGTATGTTGCTAGCTGAAACCATTTACCTGCTATCATTCAGGACCACAGCTGACCCATTATAACTATCTAGACACAGAGGTCTAGGAGTAAACAAGAAGTAAGCTTGCAGGTAAAAAGGAATGACATTGTTGCCAGGGCAGTAGAGATAAACTAGTCCAAATCCACTTAAAATATTAAAACAATACTTTTTCAAACAAGTAGAATTATTGTGTGCATATTCAAAAATGTTGCTGTAGTTAAATTGTAAATGCAGACAGCTAAACATTTATAATTCATAATATGAAACACAATACTATTTAAGGCACCGTGGTAAAACTTTTACTACAGCACAATTGTTAGCATGTGTGCTGATTTAAGAACCATACTTCAAAAAAGTAGTAAAGAGTACTGTACTAAACAATGAAACTGTAATATTCTATCTACTATCAAATTTTTCAAAAGGCTAAGTCCACTCCAGGAAATATTACAGGAAAAAAAAAAAAACTACCAGGACAAACAAATGCCTTGAAGAGGTCAGATCTTCAACAGTTTATCCTTAAGTATAGCAGTTTTAACTTTTTAGCATTAATTTGTTATCTGAACCCATTTTCAAGGCAAATCATGCCACTCCTATTTCAGTAGGTCTTTTTCAGCATTTTCTTTAGTTTTCCTCATTAAATAATTCCACACTCATCACAAAATAATTCAATACTCTTTCTGTAACAGTTCTTGGTTTTGGCTGGTTTTTCTTTAATTTCCATAGAATAAGGGTAATTTGCCTCTTCAGTCTGTGAAATGCAGCAGATTTAGGAAACAATAATAACACATTATTACTCAACAGTGTTTTGTGTTTCTCCAGTTTCCAAGAATCAATTGACAATGAATCACTTCTAGCAACATTAAAAAAAAAAAAACAACAAACCCTAAACTTAATTTTAAACTTTCAGAGCCAGGTAAATGAATATTGTAATAATATCCTTAAATGTGATGAATATACAAAGGCAATAATTATGTATACTAATCCCAAATTCATGCTAAAAATTAAGAGACTCAAGTGTCTAACAGCTAACAAGCTAAAGTCCAGTCCATTATTCCAGGTTTCAAGGAATTTTGATAAGACACACATTTGTACATGTTAAAGTGTTATGCAGTGACATATGGAGGAAAATCCCATAGAGCTATACTGCAGTTCTGTAATGTAGTATCCATGTGGTAATTCCAGCTTTGTTTTGTAAGTCTCCCATCCTAAATGATTCCATAACTTCAACATGAGTTTTGTTTAAGGCTGACACACCAAGAATATTTTTCTAAGTACAACAACTTAGTTGGTTAGTCATTACCCAAAAGGCATAATCTCAGTTTGGGGCAATTTCCACTAACCTCTAGACTGCTTCATCATGCACACTACCAAGTCTGTACAAGACCATCTTGGAACAGGAGATAAATGGAGCACAAAATTGCTCTCTCCTGACAACACACGCCTCTGATTTTCTTCTGCCTCATCTGTAAAATGTGGTATTTACATACCACACAAGGAATAGGTTTAGATCTTGCCAAACAAAGGTTATGAAAAACAGAAGAGCTACATTGAGAAATCAGTGGAAACTACAGGGACAGAATGCAAAGCCTCCCAGCTGTCCCTAATGCAAACACGGCATTCTGATTAGGACTATTGTTCAAAAGTAAAGCTTAGTTCCAGAGCTTATTTCATCTTTTTTCCCTCTATTCTGTTATTTCTTCCTTAGAATTTTATGACACACAAAGCACTAAATATTTGTCTCTAAACTACTTCAATCAGATTTTGAGAAGTCAGGCATTGTCACTGCAGAGCACTGTGTTTCCCCTTCCCCTCAAATTAGCTATTAAATATGCTGAGGATGTGATAACAGTAATACGATTGGGAAACTTCACCACTGAGAGGGTGGGAAGCAGCAGGTGAAGGCAACTTTGCAAGACGCTTGCTCATTCCTCAGACTTTCTTCAGCACTTCTGTGATAAATGGCAGTGACTTTGCATGCACAAAGCTAAAGGAATAAGATGTATTTTAACAGTGAACAGAAATTGAGTCCAAATGTATATTCAAGGGCATAGAATTGACCCTGGACTCACTTGAAGAAGAACCAACAGGCTATAGCACAGTATGTTGAGTATAACCACTAAGCTAAATGATTTGCAAGGGCAAGCATCCATTTCCTGTCTAATAAACTACAAAGCTATATTTCCTCCAAGGAATAGAAAGAAAAATGTTAGATAGATCATTAAAGTAGAAAAATGTTAGGCTGTATTCAGCATTGCAAAAAATTACATGGAAGACTATTTAATGACTTCAGAGAAAATCTTCAGGATAAATAAACCATGATTTGAATAATGGTCTATAAAGAAATTAAAGTCAGCAACTCAAGGCTCAGTGTCATATCTGGAGAAAAGTTTAAAAGATCTAACTTCTGCATCAGGACCTCAGAATAACATCTTTCTTTACTACAAATTTCTCAATAGGCGTCTGCTGCTCTTGTCCTTCTTGTTTGTCTCTGTACATCTTAGCTCCAGGTATTACCACCAACTAATACAGACTCGGTTTCTATGTCTAGCCAATGAGTAATAAACTGTCTCTCTATGCCAGATAGAGATCTTCTTCAGAAAACTAGATTTTGGTCTTTAACATATTCTTACTGATAACTTTTGTCACGTCATAAAGACTTGTAAAACCTAGCTTTTATTCTATGCAACATTTTCCAACAACACAGACAATATTATAACCCTCCTTGTCCTTAAGAGGAATAAACACTTTCTCTGATGCTCATCTCCTTTTGATGCTCCAGTCCAAACCATAAATCTTCCAGATTCCTCTTCATAATAAAACTAAGATGTGTCCTATGCATGAAGCAGCTCTTTCTCATCTTATAGATATGTCTTTATTACTGCAAGTTTAACAAAGATATTAATATATGTTAGCAAACAAACTGCTTAAAAGGAGGAAGATCTTAGATGAAGTTGAAGAATGCCAGTGTAGTGCATCTGGGCAGCGTTGCAAGTGCCTTATTAAGCAGTTAAAGGAAAATAAATTAATCAAAGAGGTAATGATACCAGATTTTATATGCCTATGGATGAACTCGAGGATGACATTTCTGAGAGCTGTCAGGGAGAAGAGCAACAGGAAGAACACACATACACACTCACAGAGAGACAGGAGAGGCCTATAAGTCTATCCAAAACTGAATTTTGGAGGTGGAATCCAACATGGTTTAAATCAAACATAAGAAAGACTATACAAGTGCAAGGAGGCTGGGAAACACCAATTTAATTAGTACAGCACCAATTATTCCAACTATAATCTGCAGCTGAATTGATATAATTTCATTCAAAACCCACTTAAACTGCACAAGAATCCTTCTACAAGCTTTAAATCAGGCTGTCAGGGGACAGAAAGTTTGAAAGAAACACTAAGAAGAACCAGTGAAGTCAGTGCAGTTTTCATCTCTTATGTTTTGTATCAGCAAATCTCAGATTTTGTTTGCTTAATGTTTCCAGAGTATTTACAAATTAAGAAACATTTAACTTGTACCTGTATACTTGTATGGTACAAACTTCAAAGTATCTTAATTACCAAAAAACCACTACAGTAATAAGGAATGAGAAAGAAATTAAAACCCTCGTTTTTATTGTGAGGAGAGTAAAATTCCAAAACCATGCAGAAAACCTTAAGAATATCAGGAAAATATAAAAATTACCTTAATAGCAACTTTCATCCCATCAGCAGTTTAGTTATTATGTAAATTCGGGCTGGAGCTTTAAGTATGAAGCAAAATGCAAATTACCTTGCACACAAAACAGACAGGATGCACACGAACCTAGATGGTAAGAATCAGTATATTCATATACAGCAATTAGAATAAACTATATGGAAGGAATAAATGTGATCAAAGTAATGCTTCAAGAGCCTGGAAGCAAAGTATTTACAGATAAGGTATATTTACCTCTTTTCAAAGAGTCACTGAGAGACTAGGAAGCAAAAAGACTTTTGTATAGCTTTTGATTAAAGATTATGTGTTGCCTGATCTAGTTGAGAGGCGTCCGTGCCCACGACAGGGAGGTTGGATTAAATGATCTCTGAGGTCCCTTCCAGCCTAGGCCATTCTATGATTCTTTAGAAATTATAATACACATTTTAAAAACCTCTGCAGTGGTCTTGCCTTAGAGAAAATAGTAGGTGAAGGAAAAACAAAACTATGCAACTGAAGAGGAAAACTACAAAACGCCTACAAAACTAATAGTTCGGAGCCATTTTGATTTTTTGCCATTTTAAGAAGTTTTGAGAAGATCAAGCAGCCTCATGCTCTTCTGATTCTCATACAGGTAGCTGTCTTTAGGCTAACACTTGATTTACAGGTGATTTTCCTCATTTATAAAGCAAAGGAAAATACCAGAAGGACACAAAGCATGTTCTTCAAGGTTTCAAAGACAATATTCTTTTATCAGTTACAGAGAACCAAACTAAATAAGGAAATTTAGATACAGAGAGGTTAGAAAACATTATTTTCTCCTGTGGACATGAAACACAAAGTTTATATGATGTTTGCCATAATATTATTCTCACACAGAAAAAGTAGCATTTTCTTATAAGTTATTCTTTTATTAGTTCAGTATCTCTTTCCCCCATTCATTAGCTACCACAGATCTCAGTCTCAGGTTTTGATATTAAATAATTTATATACACACACACTAGAAAAAATTCCAAGGTAGCATCAGATTTTCATATTTTCATATAGTTTCGAAAGCTGAAGCTGCTAATGGGATATGTAATGGGGAGGAAAAAAAATAAGCATGGATTCCCTTCACTACTGTCAACCCTAAAGAATCCTCAGTGGAACAAATCATAAACTTTACTTAAAGTAAGGTTCTTTCAAACAGTAGAATTAGAAAAGAGATCTGACATCTCCCAAGGCTCAGTACTTGGCCCAGTCCTCTTTACTATTTTCATCAACGATTTGCACCAGTGGATAGAGTTTACTCTTAGCAAGTTTGTAGAGGACACCAAGCTGGGTGGAAGTGTCGATCTGCTTGAGGGTAGGGAGGCTCTAGAGAGGGATCTAGACAGGTTGGACTAATGGGCCAATCACATGAGTTTCAATAAGGCTAAATGCAAGGTCCTGCACTTTGGCCACAACAACTCCCGGCAGCGCTACAGGCTTGGGGAGGAGTGGCTGGAGAGCTGCCGGGCAGAGAGGGACCTGGAGGTGTTGATGGACAGCCGGCTGAACATGAGCCAGCAGTGTGCCCAGGTGGGCAAGAAGGTCAACGGCATCCTGGCCTGGATCACCAACAGTTTTGTAAGCAGGAGCAGGGAGGTGATTGTTCCACCATATTCAGCTTTGGTGAGGCTTCATCTCGAGTACTGCGTCCAGTTTTGGGCCCGTCACTACAAGAGGGACACTGAGCAGCTGGAGAGGGTACAGAGGTGGGCTACCAAGCTGATTTGGAGCATGTGTCCATATAAGGAACGGCTGAGGGATCTGGAGCTGTTTAGTCTGAAGGAGATTGAAGGGAGACCTTATTGCTCTCTATAGATACCTGAAAGAAGGCTGTAGAGAGGCAGGCGTTGGTCTGCTCTCCCTAGTGGCAAGTGATAGAACAAGGGGAAATGGCCTTAAGTTGCACCAGGGAAGGTTCAGATTGGATATTAGGAAGAATTTCTTTACCAAAAGGGTTGTCAGGCATTGGAAGAGCCTGCCCAGGGACGTGGTTCACTCACCATCCCTGAAGGATCCCTGAAGGAGAGGAGTAGATGTTGTGCTTAGAGACATGGTTTAGTGCTGTTGAGAGGGCTAGGACAAAGGTTGGACCTGACGATGTCGAAGGTCTCTTCCAACTGAAACTGCTCTGCCGGCAGTTAGCTATGTGGCAGAGACAGTCCGCCCCAAAGGGGCAGAGCCTGCTGGTGGCAGCCAGGGAGGCAGCAGGGGCAGGGGGGCCAAGGCACAGAGCCTGCTGGCATCATTCCACTTCATGATACCAGTGGCCAGCACTGACGATGTGTAGTCAATGGACGTGGACCCACCATCAGGATGGGTGCCCTGGCAGCACCACCCGGTGCCAGGTCTCCCCTCCCCACCCCCAGCAAAGTGGAGCTGTAAGAGGGCCAGGCCAGGCTAGCTGGGC
>NW_009731277.1:35269-75512 GCF_000703405.1 Apaloderma vittatum | reverse complement strand
CATCCCTGGATGTGTTCAAGTTTCGTTTAGACGTGGTGTTAGGTGATACGGTTTAGGGGTGACCTTGTAGCGTAGGGTCAATGGTTGGACTTGATGATCCCAAGGTTCTTTTCCAACCTGAATTGTTCTATGATTCTATCTCTAAGGTCTCTTCCAGCCTAGGCCATTCTAGGATTCTGTGATTCTATGAATCTCAGGGATGGAATGTAAATCTTTCAAACTCTACATCTTCTTTTTCAACCCTCTACCTTCCTTTTTTTTTCCCCTCAAAATTACAATATAAAAACAGTAGAAAAAGGATACGTGGCCATATCAAATTTGGTCACAAATTATATCCCTTACAAAGATCATTTTAAGAAGCTTTTATTCATATTAAACCAAATTACATTTTTTCCATGACAGCACAGAAGATCCCAGTAAAAGGCACTTATTTTATGTGAATTATGACAGTGTCTAAAATTTAGATTAGATATTAGGAAGTAATTCTTTTCTGTGAGGGTGGTGAAGCACTAGAACAGGTTGCCCAGAGAAGTTGTGGAAGTCCCCTCCCTGGAAGTGTTCAAGGCCAGGCTGGACAGGGCTTTGAGCAACCTGATCTAGCAGGAAGTGTCGCTGATCTTTAAGGTCCCTTCCAACTCAAAGTGTTTTGTGATTCTATATGGTCTAGTGAGGTAACAAAGTCAGTATAAATTGATTTAGCCTTTGTCCCTATATAACCTGGAAAACTGCTGTGTAATGCTCATTTAAACTAGTGACTTTTCTTTATCAGGTACTGAGCTATAAAACTAGTCCAACAAGCTAATGTTTTGCCATCGGAGCTTCTGGTCCCCCAAAAGAGAGCTAAATCAGCCAATTTATACTTGCTGAGATTAGACAACTACATTTAATATAGATAGTTAAAATGAGATAAGTTTATATATTTTTTTTTATATATATGCATATCTGTGTGCATATATATATATACACACACAAAATATTGTGGAAAGCTGGTGCAAAGAAATACTTTCCCTAAAGATCTAATTGCTGCCTCAATCTTAAAGGTATGAACAAACCTTTATTTACAGCTGCAAGACCTCTGACCCTGCTTCATGCAGTGGAAGCTGTTTTCAGTCAATTGCTGTTATTTGCCAGTGCTATCATTTCATTCCCCAGAATGATAACAGGGATTTATTAGGGCAGAAGCACAACTTGCTCATGGGAATGAAGAGAAAGTGTCTCTGAAAATAATCGTCTACAGAAACTTAAAAAGATGTTTCCAAACAAATTTGAAAGAAATAGTTTCAGCACAAAGGCCCCTTATGTGCCCTCACTTTTGTGACACTGATATTTTCCCTTGCTGAAATATAGAGAAATTCACCTTCCTTGTATCTTTTCTTCATAGATGAATACTGATGCAAATGACTAAGGACAGAGGGGCTACAATGAATTAATTTATTAAAGTGTCTCTAGCTCTGTAATTAAGGCAGGCAAAGCACGTAGCAAATACTAACAATGAAAAGTAAGCCTCTACCAAGCTTATTTTAAATAAATAAAAATCAGTCTCGGGGATATATGTCCCCATACAGACATGTCTTATTTTATTAGGTTTGTGCATTTTCACAGTTTATCCAGTTTCATATTAAAGGCACCAGATTCCTGCAGTGAAATGCAAGGAGACAAATGGTACAATCCATCCATACCCAAACATAAATCATAGAAACTTATTACTACATTTAAACCAGATTACCTATAAGAGCTATGGTGAAAAAGGCAGCATTCTTACAGTGACCACACTTAGCCTGATGCTAAGCCCGTAGGCAGAATGTGATGTTCCCTGTGAACCATTTCTGAATGACATTTGAAGCTCGATGTGAAATTTGAGTTCAGTAAGCAAACTCCAGCTCATGGATTGTGGCACATTGGAGCTCACAAGAGTATCAATGTATCAGATCTTACAAAATAAATCAAGAGTGCACCTTCTGAGGACATTAATTACTGACGTACCACAGCAATGCTTGGGAGACACAGGGAGAAGAGAGGTTTGGGCACAAGCTGTTTAAGACCTGTTGCTTTACTTGCATTTCTATTCAATCAGTTAGTGTGCTAAATGAAGTCCTTGGGGTCAAGCACTGACAGTTAATTATGAAACTGGTATAATCTTTCTTGCTTTCAAATTAGCAATTTAACATAGCAACAAATTAATTTTTTTTTTTTTTTTAACAGCATATTAGGACATCGACCATAGCCGCTAGCCTTATTCAACTATCATTATTAAGACAGTTTTTTCTTTTAATTTAGAGAAAGCATGAAATTTTACCGCTGGATCTACAACTCAGCAATGAACAACTTATTGAGAAAGTTCTCATTTCAAATACAAAATAAGCTACAGACTCAAATTTAACCAAGAGTAAGTCATTGTACATAGTCCTGGTGACAAAATCATGAACTTCTCAGATAATTCAAGACTTTTTTTTTTAATTTACTTCTTGCTTAGTTGCTACTTTCACACAACACTCTAGTGATTCCAACAGAGAATTAACAGTTTGTCTAATAAAATGTTTCATTATAGTTCTTTTCACAAATTCATGGCATTCAATGTAATGCTCACTATTCATAAAAAAAAACAAACAAAAAAAAGTAATTACAGCAAACAAGATGCTTTCATGTAACAGACTGGCAGCCTGACTGAAGCAAAGAATGAATGGAACTAAAACCAAATTACTCCACAAAGTTTTGCAAAGAATTTTCTTTATTTTCTTTTCCCAGGATTTGACTGAAGTTCAGTTTTAAAACTTTCCCTGAAAAAACAGTTATTCCTGCAGTATTTTGGATCTTGTGAGAAGCAATGACTGATAAAAAAGCAAGATACGGAGCATCTGTTACACTGATAATCTAAGAGGGAGTAGGACCTGCTTTCCCTTATATTATCTATCCACACGTAATAATTCCTACAGGTTTGCTATTAAAAAAGTGTTAGATAATTCATGGCAACACATATGAAAATTCAGATTTCTCTATTCATTGTGACGCTTACTAACAGCTAGATGCTTTTAGCCACTGTAGAGATGCTCTCCCCCCACCTCAGAGCTGACATTGTCAGGAACAGAGTGGCAAGAAGGGAAAGCTCCGCAGAGATGAGCATAATTGTGTGGCACCTCAAAGCATACCCTTGTACCTTCCAGCCTTTGCTCTTTTCCTTCCAATTTTCTATTAGTTTTCCTCGCCGTGCTTTTCCTGAACTCCAGCTCAGCATAAAATCCCATTACCAAAATGTCAAGGCAATAACTATATCTTTATCTCTCTCCTTCCTTTCCCACCCCCTGAACAATATATACACACTGAAAGCGTTATTATGGCTTTAATGTTTTAGGCAGTTAATAGTTCCAGTTAGGGTAGGAATTAGTTATGCTCCGTACACTGCAGTGCACTCTGGAGAGCTTGCAGGTGCGTTGGGCTTGTGTCTGGTGAGGAGGCTATAGGGGTGGTTCCTGCAAAAAAGCTTCTAGAAGCTGCCCAGGCTCCAAGTTGGACCCTGCCTCTTGTCATGGCTGAGCCAATTAGCTCCTCTGCAATAACATACTTAAGAGAGGAAAATCCTGCTGGGTAATATCTTAGAGATTAGTGGGATGCGAGACAAACAATTCTGCAGACACCAGTGTCAGTGAGGAAGGGGAGGGAGAGGTGTGCAGGAGCAGAAATTCCCCTGCAGCCTGCAGTCATGAGGCAGGCTGAGACCCTGCAGCCCACGGAGGCTAAAGGGGAACAGATGCCCACCTGTAGCCCATAGAGAACCCCAGGTCAGAGCAGGTGGCTGCACCCAAAGAAGGCGATGAGTCTGAGGGAAGCTTACGCTGGAGCCAGTCCATCACTGTGAGCACTCCAGCCTGTGGAACCCATGCTGGAGCAGTTTGTAAGGAAGCTGCATTCCCATGGGAAGTTCACAGAGCACTCTCTCACGTGGGAGGGATGACCTCACATGGGAGGGATACCACACTGGAGCAGGGTAAGACTGTGAGGAGTCCTCCTCCTGAGGAGTAAGGAGCAGCAGAGACAACCTGTGATGAACCGACCGCAATTTCCATTCCACATCCTCTGGCACCGCTGAGGGGGAGGGAGTAGAGAAATCAGGAGCAGAGCTGAGACAGTGAAGATGGGAGGGGTGGAGGGAAGATACTTTTAAGACTTGGTTGTATTTCTTATTTTTCCACTCTAATTTGACTGGTAAATTGGTAGTGGTGTTGTTTAAAATAGATTGCTATTGCTTCCCCAAGTTGAGTCTGGCTTTGCCTGTGACCATAATCGGTGAGTAAACCCTCTCCATCCTTTGTTTCAAGCCTTGAAATTCCTGTTATATTTTCTCCTTCCCATACCACCAAGGAGGGATAGGAATGAGTGAGTGGTGTTTAGTTGCTGGCACCGAGGGCCTAAACCATGACAGCAGTCCATATTAATATACAACATACATTACCAATTATATGTAAAACATATAGTTGGTATTCAGAAGAGAAACACAGAAATACCAATCTGGCAACTACAAGGTTATTTAAGAATGCTACATCTTAAATAATATCAGGTACAACTCAAATGACTAAGGATCTCTAAGTTTATTTGCTAGAATGGACAGAAAACTGATTTCTTGTGCTTTGCTTCAGACACTAAGCACAACTTGATACAACTTTTTATTGAGTACCTTTTCCTCTGGGAGAAAGAAAACTTCTGGTGGTTAGTAGAGTTCTCAATCACTCCTCACACACACACGCCCTGATGACTGCAATTCATTAGCCCTCCAAATACAGCCTCAATCTTTCTGTGAGGCCACTAATTGACCATAATAAAATGGGAAGGATGCCATCTGGCTGCTGTGTCACAGCAACGACACTTGTCCATGAACCCACCCTGTTTACCTGTGAGAAAGCCCATTCCTAAAGTGCCTCCTTTCCCATCCTACTTTGTTTGGTGAACAGGCAGAAGAATTGATTCAGATTTAAAATGATCACAGAACTCTGTGCAATTCCTAAGCAATGATTCCTTGTTGTTATGGTTGAATTTTTACATCTTTGCTCTACACAAGAGGCACTTGTGGGTCAGCAGGCAGACACTGCATTGATCAAGATTAAATGGAAGAGCAGACAAGGCCAGTTCAGTGTATATATAGAGCTTTTCTATTTACATATATACACAAAGTCCCACTAACTTTCATTGTATCATAAATGCATAGCACCATTAGTAGTAGAGTACATAAAAAGAAGGAATTGAGAAATAAATATGTATGTCCATCTGGAATAAGTGATGGATTCTTCAAGACACAGAATATAGTCAATTTTTTTGGTTATTAGTGAGCTGTCCAGACATCAGTAATGAAGACATTTCAGGTACAGGTTTTTATCTCTTTCTTTTTGAAATTTTTTTTAAAAAGTAATTAATATGCTCCTGAATTCCTCCCCAAACAGCTTGACTCAGTGCAAGGAACAAGTAAACAATTCTACTTGAAAAGACATGGACACACCATTGTCAGTGAAGCATCTCTGCTGCCTCATGTGAACAAAGACAAAACATCCAAACCAGTAGAACACAGGGACAAACCATTAATGAGGAGCAGTGATAATACTTTTTTGGCTTGCTTTACAAATTGTAAGCAGAAGGCAAGTCCCTTCACCCTTTGAAAATGACAGTGTTAAGTGCCACCTGGCAGAGCAGGGCAAAGAGTTAGAGTACCGGATCTGTCATTCCTTGTTAGAATAAATAAATGAATAAAAACAAATCAGGATTAAACTCACACCTGAAGAATTTAATTTTTCATTTTAAGACAGGCTTGCAGTGCTGAAGTTGAAACTCCTCTGTGCCAGGCTACCTACTTGCAATTCCTGTAAGCACTATGAATTGACACCACCCTTCCCACCCCACCTCACCCACAAATATCAGTGCTGAGAAGTGCTGCTTTTGAATGTCTAGCAAGCAGCCCAGCCGTGTAATCGGGAAAAACCAAAACGCACTGGCGACCCACATTGCCTTTCAAACCTATGGTTTCTTTCGCTTTGCCTGCAAAAAGAGGAACCACTGCTGGTTTTGCAACGCAAAATCCCCAGTGCATGGCTCTGTTTCACACAATCACACAGAATCACAGAATTATTGAGGCTGGAAACAACCTCTGAGATCATCAAGTCCAGCCTATGACTCAACACCATCACATCGGCCAGACCACGGCACTAAGTGCCACATCCAGCCTCTCCTTAAATGCCTCAAGGGACGGTGACTCCACCACTTCCCTGGGCAGGGCATCCCAGTGCCTGAGCACCCTCTTCATGAGGAAGAGCTTCCTGATATCTAAACTAAACTTCCCCTGACGCAGTTTCAGGCCGTGCCCTCTCGTCCTGTCACTGGTTGCCTGGGAGAAGAGCCCGACCCCCACCTGACTGCAACCTCCCTTCAGGTAGTTGTAGAGAGTGATGACGTCCCCCCTGAGTCTCCTCCAGGCTAAACAACCCCAGCTCTGGGGGCTGTCTCCATGACACCCACTCAGAAACGTGGCCCTCCTGTGGGAGGGCGAGGGGGAGCACAGGCCTCCAGTGCCGTGAGAGCCGACAGAGCTGACTGCCTTCTCTCAGCTCTGTTTGTACTTTCAAAGAATCAAATGTTGCATCAAATTTGTTGTGCAAAATGACAGCTGAGCTCTCTTCACTGAGTTAATAGCACTGGACACACGTGCCACTGCAAGAGAGAGGCCTTCTTGGTGACTGATTTAAATCTCTTGCTTTACACATTACCTGGATTTTTAAGGTTAAAAGGCTGTCACAGTGCAGGGACTCTGCCATTCTTTGCATCTTCTGCAGAAGCTGAAGTTGGCAGTAAATTAAACACAAGACAAGGACAGCGGTAGGACGCTGACAGGTACCTGTTGTCAAAATCCTCACTGTAGGAATAACTTCTTCTGCTAAAGAAAAGCCTTGCACATGTGTTTTAAAACACTTTCCATTTCCTACTATGGCCTTTAGAGATCATATACATCTTAATGCCTCACTCTCTCAGATGGCACATTCTTAATACAGCTCCTGATGCAATCCATATTAGAATTAAATTGTTTTAAGATACCAGGAGAACAAACACAAGTGCAAACTGAGGATAAAAGAAAGCCGTGCAACTTCAAGGCACACACAAAACTTCCACTTCTAATGTACGTTTATGAAAATTCACCTCAATTCCCACTCTCTCCTACTTCTTTCTTAGTTTGAATCATAACTGCCGGCAAGCAACAAAATGACTATCCTTAGAAATAAGGAGGAATCCTCCATAGCAACAGTGATTTCTTTCATTTCCCTGGCTCATTAATTAGCAAATATTTTCCTCTGAATGCCCATAGACTATGTCCAGCAGAGCGTCTAAGACGAGAGAGTTTAAAGTAAGCAATAGCAGAACTGCTAATGAGGTGCTGTGAAGCCTATGTGCAAAGAATTCTCGCTGCCTGCCGTTTGAATTTACAATGATTTGTAGGATCAGATCTTCTATTATTAGAAGCCATAAGCTATTAGCATTTTGAAGAAAGTAACAGCAAACAAAACTTCTGAAGGGTTTATTCTCCTGTTTCATCATGTGCTGGTTGTTTAAAGTTTGTTTTAAGGACAGGGCATCTTAGAAGCTCTGTCGCCTGACCAATTTAAAGCAGTTGTGAAAGCCTATTTCCATACCCCCAAGAACTTGAGTTCACTAATTCGTAGGTGTTGCAGTAAAAGCAAGCTGGGAAGCATTTTCCTAAAATGCTTAGAAAGCTGAGTGGAAAAGTACTACTGGATGTCAGAAAGAAGACTAGAGACTGGTATCGGCATCTATAATGCCCCATGCGAGTATCAGTGAAAGAAGCAGTTCAACAGCTCAAGCATTTGCTAGTAAAGCTATAAATAATAAAAAGAGGAAGACAGCTATTTGGAAGTCGGGGGAAGTTCTTTACTGAACGAGTGGTGAGGCACTGGAACAGGCTGCCCAGGGAGGTGGTGGAGTCACCAACCCTGGAGGTGTTTAAAAAAAAAGTAGATCTAGCACTTGAGGCTATGGTGTAGTGGTTAGGTATGCTGGGATGAAGGTTGGACTAGATGATCTTCAGAGGTCCCTTCCAATCCCTAACATTCTGTGATTCTGTGATTCTGTGAAGAGCTGTACTAAAGATATTCTAAGAAATGGTTGGAGCAGACATCAAATTATCATATGAGATGAGATACCTTCATATGTACTTGCACCGATCAAGCTGTCTCACGTGCAGCATTTGTCTCATCCTATGTTCTGAGACTCAAATTATGTTTCTATAGTCAAAGTCCTAAACTAACTCAAAATTGAAGTTCCTTTCTTTTCAAGATAACTTAGCTCAATGGAACAAAACAGCCAACCATGGAACGAAGTGAGGTCCGGGAAAATTAAACAGTGTATTCATACCTGAAATTCAACTAATATTGGATCCAATGCTTTTTTAAAAAGCACAACAGATACTATGCCTTAGGATGGCTCTAAGAGGGATAAGTCCAAGAAATGCGTGTCTTCATCTTTGGTTTCATCTGAAACATTTGCTTTCAGAGAGAATCAATTTTTAATAGAATAAAACATTCTATTTCAAGTGGAAAAGTGGATTGTAAGGAAATCATTCTGGAATAGCTTTTCTGGAACAACTGTAGAGACTGAAAAATCCTTATTGTTCTCTCATACAAACTACTCCTCTACCTTTGCCTCTTACATTTTCAGTCACAACTGAGTAGAAGAAATGGAATATGAAAGTAAAACCAAGCAGAGTGGCCTCAGATGTAAATGAGAGGTAAAAATACAGAACTTGCCTCCTAAAAGTATTTCTCATCGTTAGCTGTAGCTATAGAATTCGATCAGAAAGTTGGGTGGAAAAAGACAAGAAAGGGGTGTCACTGCTGTAGGTTCTTGACAAATCCTGGCAAATTTCTTTGCTAAACAGACAGACCACCAGAACAGTGAAAAGGACACTTCAGTTAATAATTCACTTTCCTAAGCTAATGTCCAAGGAGAGGAAGGAAGATACAGGGAAGAGGGAGGCATGCTAAATACAATAGCCCAGGACAATAACATAGTTTTTTCAGGCACAATATCATAATATAGCTCATAGACACTTGACCACCTCTAGGGTAGATCTCTTGCTTGTGCACTTCTTTCTTCAAAGCTGTATCATGGATTTTTCTAAAAAACCCCACAAACCAATCAAGTCCATGTTCTCTCAACCTGGATTGTAATATAGAGTTTTTAAAGGGACAGTAAGATGTAACCCATGTATGACAGTAGCCTGAGGGTGATGACAATGGCAGAGTGCTCGTTTTCTAGAAGTAATAATAATTTGCATTTAAGAGGGTGGCCACATTTTCTAATTAGGTTGTAAGTCTTTTGCATACAGCTATTTCAAATTGGTTCACACAGCAACTCATTATGTAGTCTAGGTACTTTTTACTACTCTAATTCCACTGATATTTCAAAGTGATTCACTATCTCATGAGGCGTTTATTATATTTAATTTCTGCTGATATTTTCTTGTAAAGTATTGCCAATTTCCGAGTAATAATTTTAGCCATTGCTTAGCTGGGATGCTGCAAATGAAGCAGCTGAGAAGATCTCAGAGGAAGATGCATTCATTTTGGCATTTCTCTCCCAAGAATCTGACAACCAAATATTTTTCAAATGATATTCAGAAACACTTGGCTTATCAGATAGGGAGAATATTTTTCCTGTTTGGTCAATGCAGCAAACTGTTTGCACCACGCAGACTGCCCCTTCCTGAAATAAGGAAACCTCATGAAAACCTATTACCTAATTCCTAAAGCCCTTGGATTTATAGCATAGTAATATACTAATTCCCAGTTTACCAAACAGTTAAGAAAGACAATTACATGAACCTGATGCTCTGATCTGAGTAAAAATCCATTATGTCCAAATCTACACAAAAGATTATTTTTCTCCTTGACATGTGGAACAATTCTGCAGATAAAATATTTCTAAATGCCTAAGGATAGGATTAATATAAAATCAACAGAAATCTCAACTTTTTGATAGCCATTTACATCTATATCACTATCATTACATCTTAGTCTCCCAAATTATTTGACTGGAATATGAAAAATTAAGAGGTAGCATCCATTTCCTCAGTGCACCCAACTGCTGGTTCAGTTCTTCTCTCTCCACTGCCCAGCTCAGCCAATAACACACTGAGCTTTAATTGTAAATCGCAATAAAGTCAAACTGTAAACCTTTCCCAGGGGCAGAACAAGTTGCTTCTGTTTGGTTTGGGGTTTTATTTTGTTGTTTGGGTTTTTTGGTGGTGTGCTTGGTGTTTTTTTTTTGGCAGACTCATTTCAATATAAACACAGTATTTTCTGGAAGTGCAACATATAGCTGACTGGCACTCTTCAGAGAGCAAGTCAGTTACATGTCTAACTTCTAAATTCCTCTGCTGCTCTGCTGTGTTTTTGAGGAAAAATAGCAATATATAAATCAATATTCTGTGCAAAGATACTGCTTTGGTTGGCAGTATTTTGATATTTTAGTAGTATAGATTCTATATAGCGTTTCTCTTAAGATTCTCACTATAGGGTAATTTCTGGGTTAAGATATAATCTATACTACTAAAATAAAGGAGGACTATTGTTTTTAAAGCATGTGTATTAATAATAATGTCTCTGCAGCTTTCTGCTTGCAAAAACTTCTTACGTGACTACTGTTAAGGGGATTTATTTCTTGCTCTGGATTTGCATGTTGCTTTTCTTCTGTTTTCTCCAAGGCACCATTAATGAAAGCTTCTTTACATGACATCTACTGCCAGTTTACATGATTTGTTCAGGGTATTTAATATGCATATAATACCAATATTGGTCAAAATTTAGATTATATACAGAAATAAAGTGCTTAACTACACAGCGTTTTACTTATAACTACACTTGCTAGAAGGAAACATAACCAAATTACTAATTATTTTTTAAAATATAATATGAACAGATAGATTAGATAATGCACTCGTGTAGAGGATGGAAAATGGAAGACATATAGAAGAAAGGAGAGGAGCAAAGGACTTGCTCTGAAAGGAATGTTTCAGTTCATAGCCCTCTATTCCTTGAACACAGCCAAGATAAGATAAACGAAGAAAGGAGACCTCTGCACTGCTGCTTTCTTCTCTACCTTCAGTGGGCACAGGTGCAACAGCATGAACTTACTTTTGATAGTATAAAAGGCAGGAGGGAAGTCTAATAGCTTATATGCAGTACTGGATGACAGTAAAAAACAAGTGCTGTTTTATTTTCCAGTTCAACTTCCTCCCCTCCTCAAAACAACCCACAACACAACAAACAACAAAGAAAACCCTCTGAGTGAGTTTTCCTCTAGGAAAGTTTTACCACACTGTTGAGGCAAGGACAGCAGAGACTCCTCTACCCATCAGAGGATCATACCTGCGTCTTCTCCCACAGTGTCTGAGTATGTCATGACTGCGCTACCTACAAACAGGTTAAAAGAGAGGGAAGACCCAGAAGACCTTCTTCCCCTTCTTGCTTAGCTCTTCTCTCCACTGTAGGCAGCTGCCTTTCAGATAAAGGCACAGGAGGGCTTTCCTTTGCCTGAACCTTCCACTATTGCAGCTCAGCATTTTCTTAAGATGGAAAGAGCATTGTATAGAAAAACAGTTCTGCTGCTAGCTCTGTCTCTATCAGGCACTCAGGTATGAAGACCAAATATGCATTTCCTCTCAAATGCTAAGTCTCTACCAAAACAGGCAGCTATCAGTCTTCTACTTACTACCGGTTTAGAGAGTGCTTTTCAATTGCTTACAGGAGCATGACCCCTGTGTTCTTGCTGTACAAAACTGGAAATATAAACACAAAAGAAGTGTCAGACCAAAGCCTTAGAACCCCTTCTCTTTCCTGTCCCCCCCCCTTTTTTTGCTTGCACTATAGTTTAGAAGCCACAGTACTCAACAAGAAATGAAAAGAAAGAAATCAAAGGGACCTTGTAATGAAAGTGCAGAACTGTATTTCTCATTTTCTAGCCACTGAGAACACATCTGAGACCTGGCAAAACATCTTCCTTTACTGCAGAGCATTCTAGCCTGATCGGATGAGTAAGTATCTTAAATGCTAATGAGACATTCCTCTGTGAGTTTGTTAAGGTGCAAAAAAATATCCTGAATTATAGTGTTGACTTAAGCTTGTTAAAACAGCCATTCAGTCATTTTCCAAATAACAAATGATTGTGCTAGGTCTTCTAGCTAGAAGCAGCATTTACTGGTTCATTTGGACTGCATACACTGTTCTGATAGAAAGCTCAGTCAGGATTTTTCCTGACTATTCCAAATACTGGTTAGGAATCTGAAATGCTAAAGACAATATATCACTAAACTGCCTCATTTGAAGCACAGATCTTGAGAACTGTGTGAAAAAAACCAACCCTGTCAGATGAGTTACCACAGGAAAAATTATATTTCGTGTATTTGTATTATTCGAACATCTGGAAGTGAAATTTGAGACAAGGTTACTTTGCTAGGACACAACATTTCGATTTAATCTTGGTCTAGTTTCCTCTGCTTGCCAAAAACTTGGGACTGGGATCTTTAAGCCAGCTATGCCAGTGTAGCTTATTCAGTGGGAGATACAGCTGGGGGTCCACCCTTCAATGGTGTTGGAATCAGTCCAGTTTGAAATGACTCAAGTAAACGTCATTTAAGACCAATCTAACTTCCACACCTTCAACTACCCTTGAAAACAGAAATATGCTCATGTATTTCACACCACTGAACAGCTTTTTTATTTGGTCATTTCACCTGGGCTAAACTAAGCCAAGTGGCTAAAATCCATGGCAACAGGATCCTTCTTCACGTACTTGAACTTCAAAAAGATGAAGGTGTGGCGGCCACCACTAATCCACCTTTACAGAGCAAGTCATTAGCAGGTGTAAGAGTTTAGATTACTGATCCCTACAATTAATTTAAGAGGTCATCATATATTTTCAAGGTTTCTTTCATCTATTTTATTATAAACCCCTGCTGCCATGATGACAGAAGTTTTCAGTTTTCCTTAGAAATAAATTTTACCTTCTGGTTTTACATAACCCTGAAAGCCAGGGCTTGTAAATGGAAACATCAGCAGAGTCTGAAATGCAGCAAAGCTATAATGCTTCCCTAATGACTTCATCTTGGCTAACACAAGGTATTGCCAGTCAACAGAGGGTAAAATTTCATTTTGTTATTTATGCAATAAGAATAAAAGAATAAAATTAGTTTTTTGCTTAACGGCATAAAATGCAAGTGCTGAATTTTGAAGTCCACAAACCTCATGTGGATTTCACCTTGATTCAGATATTATACTGGTGTTTGGAAATACAAATCTTTCTGTGAAATTTCCATAAAAATCCAATATACCTACTTTACAGTTTTAAAGACTTAAACTATAGTGCAAGGTTGGCGTTCGCTATAGCCTTGAAACTGATTTGGTGTGCTCCTAAGCTTTGCTGAATAGTTTGTGACCTTCCTCCTGTCCTCCAAATGTCTCTTCAAAATACTTACACTCAAAGAAAAAAAAAAAAAAGGCAAGCATGTGTGTCTAACAAACGGATAAAGACAGCAGACCATGGCTCCTAAGATGAGAAAAAAAAGACACCCAAGGGAACAGCTCTAAAACATATTTAAAAATAAAAGAAAAAAAGCTACCTAATGAGCCAATGTACTCAAAACAAGGATTTCCCTACTTCTCTCTAAATTATGTAATTAATCAGTTTGGACTTTCAGCCTCACTTCAAGACAGAAAAGTGATCTGGTGAGTGGGGGCAAATAACAGTACTTATTAGGCAACAGAAAATGAAAATGTGGTACAGTCCTTCTAATTACTCAATTTGATTTCCAAGCTCTCTTTTCTATTATAATACATTACCTCCCAATTCTATAAACATAGGTTGTCCGCATGTGTTGCCTGATCTAGTCGAGAGGTGGCGTCCCTGCCCACGACAGAGAGGTTGGATTAAATGATCTCTGAGGTCCCTTCCAGCCTAGGCCGTTCTATGATTCTATGATAAGCATTACAGACTTGTAAAGTGTTCTATTCCTGAAAAATACCACTGAAATTTCTATTATAAATACACTGGTTTTACCAAGCAGAGAAAATTTAAAACCTGGATGAATCATGATCAGGTTTTAGCTCTCTCTAAAATAATAAGACTACTCAGAGATCCATTTAGTCTGATCATAACCTCAGTAACCCAAAGCCACGTGTACTCTAACAGTATTTCCAAATGGTATTTTGATTAATTTCAGGTTTTGCATTTGCACAATGTACTATGAACAAATATGAGTTTGCTGCACCCACGCTCTGACCTGAATGAATGTTGGGAGAAACATACACTCCATATTAATATACCCTTCCTGTCAGCAGAGATAATAAAGTGATGTTCAAGCATTGCACCATCTGAACACGGCTAGCTTCCTACCTTCTCTAACTGTGGACAAAGAAAGCTTTGTCTGCCTAAAATGTATTCCATAGGCGCAACTCATTGGAAATTCATCTGGTACCAACCTCTGGCTCCAAATGCAAAGGCAATTTCCTGCATTACAAAAACTCCTCTGTGCATGTGCGTGAACTCACAAGTTTATGAGAAATTGCTACCTGCAGTGTGCTCTCTCTAGTGAAATATCAGAACAGTTTAATTTGACTTTCTCATTTTATCCACATACAGATATTTTGATATCATTGTTCCTATGGATTTTTGCTTTTATGTTTGTATATTATTACGTACATTGTATTGTAATATTTACCCTTGTAGTCATATTTTAGCATCATGAAAAAAAAAATATGTTTCAGATGGGTTTCTTTGCCTAATTTTACATTCCAAAAGAAACTTTCCAATACTGGCTTCTCATTGCAGCTTGTTAAAGTTTAGAGGTCTCAAAAATGCTCTATTCTGATCACGTGAAGTAGAAAATATTCCTTTCCTTATATACACTAAAATACATAATGTAATTCTCTTTCAGATATTCTGAATAATTTATAATGCAGATAGTTGAACTTGCTTATTATTATTTGAGGAGCATCTTTTGTCTCTCCAGTCTGTCATCTCCACTGTGCTGCTGCTCAGTCAAGATGCTGATACAATAGTAGAAGCTTGAACATATATCCGCATGACTTGAGATTTGTAACCCCATGGATTTCACATCTACATTACATGAATTGTCAGTAGTGAATTTTGTTATGAAACATATATGTATTATGTACAAAATAATTAGAAACACCAAGTAAAACATGGGAGTTTATTTAAACTCTAAGAGATGCCTAAGGCATGTGTGATATTTTATCGTCATCAAAATATTATATCATAAACCCAACATTTTTAAAACAGTGCAGCCAAAGCAATAGCTAAATGCACATTTGAACACTAACCCACCTACTGGGATTCAAAAAGGTCTACATCATGTAAATTTCTACTGAGGAAATCTATGGTTAAAAATCAAAGAGAATTTTAAATGTTTAACCTACATGTCAGTGACTGATTTTCAGGTATCAATACAGATTTAATGGCACCATTTTTTCATGTTTAATGTATTTAAGAATTTAAACAGAATGTTGGCATGTATCTCAAGTAATTTTATTTTTAGATTCTGAAACCAGATGATTTAGCCCAATCGATATGAATACATGGAGTATTGTCATTTCATGACATTAGAAGCCTACCATGGGTACCTAAATTTAGATTAAAAGCTTAATTCCTTGCCTGCCTTGTAGAGTAGCAGTTACCTTAAACAAGTGATAACACTGATATTGTAAAACTCACTACTCTAAGAATCAAATGAGTAGATGAACATTTTTGGTTCTTAAATTAAAAGCATGACCTGTCTTGATTCTACTAAACAATGTGAAAGCTTGTTGAATTAATTGTGTCTGACATCTTGAATGAGTCTTTGCTTATAGCCCTAAATATTTTCTAAGTTAATTTCCAATAACATATGTAAAATCATGTGAATGAAACATGCAACAGAGGTCTTGATCATTTCCAACTACGAAGGACTGATTCTTTTGGGAAACCCAAAGTACTAACTGGTAAACTCCCAATTGTAAAGGTAATTCGATACCTAATTATTCTAGACTCTTTAAATTTTATGTCAAATTTCAGTCTGAGTCACCGTATTTTTCCTCTACAACTTGAATCAATCAGAATATTTCTGACTTTCTGCTACATGATACTCCTCAAAATAGACTTCACCTCAGGGATACACACTGCAGTGCTTCAAGTTAGTTTTAAATATTGTTGCTGTTCAATTACATGAAGAGAAAAGCACAATTACTAGTATTTTAGTAAAGAAAGTTAAGGACAGTACTAATCTATGTTAATCAAAACAAAGTCCATTTTACAGTTGCTCACTATTTAGGTTGTTTATGGTTGTAAGTTATGTCTAAGCATAAAGAAGAAACAAGTGCTCCAGCATCTTAGTCACAAGGAATGAGCCTCAGCAAAGAAAACTGCCAAGAAATACATATGAAATACCACATACAGCCTGAGAGCTGTCATCAGAGCAACCATCTCCATAACTATTTCAAACAGACTGGTGAACAAATTTCACTTTGATCTAATTCCATACTCATAAAAAACCTCTGAAAAGCTGAAATGAATTTTTCATTTAACAGTTCTCCAAACCCACTCTGCAGTCTCCAAAACAAAAAGCATATCAAAAGTCTCAGGTCCAGCTCAGAGATTATATGCATCTAATGTAAGATGATGGGCACAATTTACTGTTGTAGCCATGAGGTCCTTTGCTGGTTCAGTGACTGAGATGAGGTAATTTGATACAATTCTGAGCTACCCTGTTTGAAACAATGGGAATCTCACGTTCACTGCATTTATAATAAACTTCACATTTTCTAAGTAGCTGTGTCACTTGTTCTTGCCCTCTTTTTACTGTCTTTTTCCTAATGCCTCTGAAATCAGTTTCTATTATACAGGAAGAAAGCTGCTACAAGAGCAATGCAAAACACTTGGTTTCTTAGTTAACTATTAATTCTTATGAAATACTTTGAAAATGTAAAAAGTCATGGATATGGAAAGTAATTTTACTACAAATAATAAAAAGGCAATGGATATCATTACAGAATATAGTATTATTGTATGTCTAATTATTTAAAAAAATAAATACATGAAAATCAAAACCTTAGAGCTGCATGGGTAAGAAAACTAGTTCCAGCATCACAGGACACAATAAAACAAGCTGCCTCTCTCCAAGAGATGGACATTGTCTCAATAACATCCTCAGCACAAGGGCTTCCTGTGTCAGACACTAACTGGCACAAAATAGTGCCAGAAATAGAAATTGCCTCTTCAGTGTGAATGGGCATCAGTTAACACAGCTTCAAGTTCATAAGGGTAAGAGAAGTGTGTGCTTTCTTGTCACTGAGCATCATGGCAACCATCTTTAGGAAAGTCATTTCAACACTAGCGCCCTGAAAGAATTATTTTTTTTGGCAAAGAAGCAGTCTATTTTGAAGCCACATGTGCAACAGAATGAACTCTACTTGTTTACACTGTTCTCACTTTTTTCTCTAAGGTATTGTGGTGGTTTAACCATGGGCTGCAGGGGGACAGCCTGCCTCACTATGGTCTTCACCACGACTCAAGGGACTCTCTGCTCTGGCAATGGAGCACATCCATCCTCCTCCCTTTCTTCACCGACCTTGGTGTCTTCACATATTCTCACTCCTCTGTCTCTCTGCCAGTTGTTGTGTGGCAGAGTTCTTTCTTCCCTATTTCTTAAATATGTTTTCACAGAGGCATTCCTCTCCTATCATTTTACTGACTGGCTCAGCCTTGGCCAGTGGCGGGTCCATCTTTGGAGCCGGCTGGTACTGGCTCCATCAGACTTAGGGGAAACTTTTTGCAGCTTCTTGCAGAGGTCACCTCTACCTACAACCCCTCCAGCCACAGAAATCCAGCCAGGCAAACCCAATACAGTTATGTATGACTTGGCATCAACGACCTCTTATTTAACAACTCTGAATTTTCTGCTCTTTTCAATTTAGGCAATAAATATTCATGGTTTAGCCCATCTTCCATTCTCTCATACTCACAAGTAGTTCTTAATATGTTCACCTCACACTGTACGGCTCTACTAAAACAAATTAACTTATTTAACATTATCAGAACTGTTACAACTTGAGAGCACTTCATTGTTAGTGAAAACTAAGCTACATTCCTTGAAAATATTTTCTTAAACTTCTTGGGGAGTATATATACATGCAGGCAAATAATTTGTTCATACAATTGCACTGTATAAGTGGAAACTGCAGAGTGAGAGGTGGTCCTCTCCTCTGGCATGTCATGTGGACTCGGGTGGTCTGTGATGCTGACTTCTACTTTCAATTAACCTCTCTCTTCGAGTGACTTTGCTACTTGAGATAGTCAGTCTACTTCAGCACTGCATAACTGCCTGTCACATTTCAAGTAAGACTTAAGGTCCTTTAACATCTTATCACACTTTTGAAATTCTTTTCCTAGTCTTACTGTGCCAGTTCCATCCTGTTTGTGAGAAAGAAATAGTATGGAAAGTTTAACGAAGACAAAATAAATGCATTCCTCAAAAGAGTTTGATTTAAAGACTGCAATTAAACGATGCCCCAACATTCCACATAACCAAAAATATTTGCTGTTGGTTAACCAAGGGAAAGTATTTACCCATCTGTCAACACAAAACAGTGATCCTGACATTCTGTGAGGAACTAATTGCTATGGATAATTTGATCTTTAAAAATGAAAGACTTGTGGTTCCATCATTACCAAAATTGGAAATGTCAAAGATAATTCATCTGGGATGCAAGAGGGAAGGAAATGCAACATGAGAGCCAGAGACACATTGTTGTCTTTTTATAGGAACACACAAACACTAAAACACACACTCATTTTTGGAAAATGTTAAAAGCAAAAGCATAAAAGGCATATTTTTCTTTCCAGAGAATGCATACATGCAGAAGGTCAATCGCAGAGGTAAGGTTGCGCTAGATAAATCAAAATGTATGCAACTACCTACAGAAGGATAATAATAGAGAGAAACCCACATGTAACCATACTGCGGAAAATTAAACGTTGTTACTTTTACCAATGACTTAAATTTTCTACAGTAGCTTGGTTTATGAAGAACACCTATGGTTTAATCTGAACAAATGTTTGTAGTGTCTTTTTTTTTTTCCTTTCAGTAATCACAATGATTAGAAGGAAGATGTGGACAATAATTTTGAACTTCAATGGTTTTGCACAAAAAATTAAATTATCATATGCACAATAACAGTTCACATGCAGATATAATGTTCCAATGTGTAAAAATAAGGCAAACCATGATTTAGACTGAATCATAGAATGTTTAAGGTTGGAACGGACCTTAGAGATCATCTAATCTAACCTCCCTGCCCCTGCAGGGACGCCCTTGACTAGCCCAGGTTGCTCAAGGCCTCATCCAACCTGGCCTTGAACATCCCCTAGGAGGGGGCATCCACAGCCTCTCTGGGCAATCTATTACCAGAGTCTTGTCACCCTTGTACTGAAGAATTTCTTCCTAAGATCCAATCAAAACCTGTTCTCCTTCTAAATCCATTTCCCCTTGTCCTAAGTACTGAAGTACTGAACCAAATCTTAGGGCAGAGGCATTTCATTCCTCCTATACTTTCACAGTATCTAATACAAGTAGGCACTCAGTGAGACTAGTCTACTAAGAGTTCATATGAATTGTAACCTGTAGTGTCTTCTGTAGCTAAAATTCCTCCCCCCTCAAACAATCAGAGTTAACAGACTATGTTCTTTGAAGATGAGAAGTTATGACCAGGTCAGGTACCACAGAGAAGTGTCAATGAGCAAAACCTTAGTAAATTAGAAAATATGCATATTGAATGGTGTACTCATTAGAACTGTACATACTTATGCATTCAGTATTATTCATCTCTTTTAAATATCATTCTTTATGCTACAGTATATTTGAATGCATTAACTACAGGAACTGAAACCTCATTCTTCCTTCACAATGCTACAAGAATTTAATCTGCAAGTTTCATTTCACTCTTAACTATAATGGGTTTTGTCATATTTTGTCTTACCTGAGATGTTTCTTGATTAAAATAGATATTTTATTTCCAAGCTTTTCAGTAATAATTTAGTTTGGGAGTTCTACACACATTTTAATAATTCTTTGTACCAGCTAATTCGTACTAGAGTTACATCAAATATTCTTATTTTTTCATGGCTTTAAGACAAAAGCAGGAAACACACTTCACATTGCAAGTTTTAATTGGTGATACAGATGCAGTAAAAAAAAGGCATTTCATATATCTGAAGACTTAATAGCAAGCACCATTTTAAGCCATCTTACCTGAAAAGCATATCACTATTTGCTGGACTAGAATCAACGAATCAGACCCCTTCAGAACACCTAAGCAAAGAGCTGAACAAGTGAAAGAGTTGGCACAGAGGAGCTGAATATGCAATTGGGAACAGAAAGGAGGGTGGGACCACAAGAGCCAGGAAATTAGGCCAGTGTGGAATCTCACCACAAGGACACTCTTAAATGGCATTGTGCATTGCACAAGGAAGTCCTATAGGTCAAAACCCGTCTGGTCACAAGCATAAAAGTAAGAGAGAATGTGCCTTAGGAAAGTTAGGATCTGCAGTGTAAATACAAGATAAATAGGTTATGTAGGCAGGCAGAGATAGGTAGACAGGTGGATGAGGAGTAGAAAGAAACAAGGAAATATTATTCAGCAGACTTGTCTCAGCAGAACAGCTGCCTGTACATTGTCAAGTTAATCATGGGTGAGGTGACAGAAAGAGTTCTGAGGAAGAGTTTGAAGCAGGATAATGACTTGGTTTAGTGTGAATTAGTAGCGTGCTCTTTCCACGTGCAAGGGGAAGTCATGGCAGAAGAAATATCACTGACAAAGAAAGTAGTGAACAATAATAGATGGGCAAAGCAAACAAGAGCTCACATGTGAACACCATTTAAAATACAAAAGGCAAAATTCAATACTTCAAATAAGGCTCTGAGAAAAAGCAAAAGCTTTGTGTTCTACACCACTAAAAAGGCAAACCCAAGAACAGGCAGACGATTAGAGTAACAAGCTAGAAAAATAACCTTTCATCAGTATTTTGAATAAGGTCAAGCTGGGTGAGATTGTATTTATCAAGACCAAAGAAAGCTTTTGCAATTGGAAGGAACACACTGGAGCTGTGCACTTTTTACTGAGGAAGTCTGTACCTCAAAGTTACCTTTGAGACAGAATTAGCTATATTTAAACACCAGACAGATGTGAAGACTGTGAGAAAGGACAAACGTGAGCAATAAAGGATGGATGAGAATGTAGCAGCTTGTCCAGAATGATTTGAGTAAACAAATAAAATTAAAACTTGCTTAAGTTTAAGTGATTAGACACTGAACAGATGTCTGAAAGACAGGGAACACATTTAAGTTGGAAGAAGATCCAGAGAGAGGGTAAGTCTGAGTCATCAGTACAGAACAGATCCGGAATTTATCTTCACAAAAAATTTTCCAGACATTATGTATAATTATGTTCAATTGCAAATCGCCAGCATCCATACTGTGAGAGTCATCCATAGGATGAAAGCTTGGACTACTAAGGAATAATCTATATTGATAAAGCTCAGTTTAGTAACCTTTGAGAGACAGGGACTTACTGATGTTAATAAATTTCACTGACTAATATAACTATTACCATCAAAATCTTAACGAGAAAAGGAACTTTCCATCTAAAATGTGATTTTTCATATTTTAAACTTATTATGTAGTGAAGGGATGATGTGAATATATATTTACACCTTTGCTACCATGAATAAACATAGAATTTCAATTCATAGGGAATTAACAGTGTGGAATAACATAATATGTATCACTAATGTAGTAAAAAGGAAACAACTTTGTACTGAATGTGAAGAAATGTGTTGGAAGAATCAAATTCTACACAATGAATAAAAGATACTAGCAGCAACGTGTTGTGTCAAACAAATCCATCCTACAGCTACCATGAAAGAGCTCCTTGAAAAATCACAGAATTACAGAATCATTCAGATTGGAAAAGTCCCTTGGGATCGAGTCCAACCATTAACCCTACTTGCAAGTTCACCCCTAGACCATATCACGCAACACCACATCCAAGCGATGCTTAAACACATCCAGGGATGGCGTCTCAACCGCCTCCCTGGGCAGCCTGTTCCAATATCCCACAACTCTTTCCGTGAAGAACTTCTTCCTAGTGTCTAGTCTAAACCTACCTTGTTTAAGCTTGAAGCCATTCCCTCTAGGTCTGTCACTAATTAAATACCAGGAAAATCTGGAAAAGTAAGTACCACTAAGTCACTAATTAAGTACCAGGAAAATCTGTTTCAAGTCACACAAAAGGAATCAGGGAAGACTTTTTGTGAGACACAAGCTAATTGTGACAAAGTTAGAAAAACACTGTTTATTTGCACAGATACGCTTTAGTGTGAAATATGCTTTTGCAAAACACATCTATAATCTACTTGTTTTAAATTCATCAACTGCCTTTTGCCTTGGAACAAACTTTCACCACGAAGTGCTGCGTTTCCTGGCAAAAGCAATGACATTTTCATTGCTGATAAACTGGTATTTTTGTGTATCATGCCAAACCCACCAGGACAAGAAGTGAAATCCTTGAACAAGTAGAGGTGCAAGGCTAAGCAAGCTGCAGAACGGACTCGGAGTCAGCAGAGTCAAGGAGAAGCAGACTGCAGAGGAAGCTGAACTACGAGCTGTCAAGAGGTTACAAGAGTTCTCCACTCTTGACCCTTGAAGAATGCGAAAACAAGCATCAAATTTAATGGGTTTATCAAGCAAAGACATTCAAAAAACTTCAAGCAATCACAAGCTTGAAGTTCCAGCTTAGTCTGATTGAGTGCAGCAGGTGCGATTGCCTCAGGCAAGCAAAAAATGTCTGTGTAGAAGGCAGATATCATCTTCAAATCCCAAGCACTCTCTTGAGGTCAGATTGACTGGACAAATTCAAAAAGACAAAATTGATAAAGTTTGCAGGGACATCATAATGCAGTTTTATATCCACCCTAGTAGGCAGTGTGCTACTAAGGAGGAAGGATATCTCAAGTCATCAGGGCATTAAATCCTGGCAAGGGAAAACCAAAACAAAAACCAACAACCAAAAAAGGGGGTTTGCGTGAGTACCACCAGACCACCACATGAAGGACGATCTGATTCAGTCACTCCAGGAGAGACAGGATACCATTTGATCAGAAGGGACAAGATTGAATATTTTATAATCAGATAGAAAATAAGTGAGTTGCACACTGATGTTCCCTCTGACAAAATGTGCCAGGCCCTGCTGTTGGCTGTAGTCCATATGGGCAACAGCAACAAAGGCAGAGAAGGCAGCAACGTGCAGAAAGGGATCTATCCAGGGCAAAGTGGAATCGAGCAGTAACCACTTAAAAGTGAGATGCTGCAAATGACTCCACAGTTAGAGATGAAGACAGGCAAACTCTGTACTCCTAAGAAACAGAGACAGTAGAAATCTTTTTTTAAACTGGTATGAAAGGAATGAGACCATAGCCATATTCTATGTAGGTTTCCATGTAAATCTTAGAAAGTCAACAAGGCAAGAAGAACAAAGTGATGTATCTGATTTTAAGTAACAATTGTACAGGGCATCTCATAAATCTTGCTCAATACAAGATTTACCAGGCTGAATTTCATAATGTATTGCGGTAAAGGGAAAATTCACTAGAGTAAGATTTACCTTAAAAAGAAGAGGTAAATATAATACAGAAAAGCAATCAAAATAACAAAATGCTCACGTGGAAGCTACATGAATTGCATGGAAGTATAAATTGCATCATAGTGTTCAGAATGCAAACAAACTACAGAAATACATTTATTTTGAATCTATTCACTTAAATTGATTGTCAACAGTCACTGGTTTTCCTTGCCCTTCATTGACTCTCCACTTTCTCAAGTCTTTCTGCAACAGAACACCGCAGTCAAAAAAATAGCTTTTCACATGAAGCAATATTACTTCCAAGTCCTGTGAGGGGATGCACAGTTGTACTAGGCTTAAAAAGTATTTCACACTCTTACTATATATGTGCATATTTGAACTCAATAAATTTAATCCTGTGGAATTTATTTTAAAATCCAAACAAAGTATTTGTTAAAACTAAAAGCAGCTCCAACAATTTCTCCCAGGGGTATCGTGTGCCTCTTTTCCCAAGGGAAAGCATTATGCAGTTGAGACATATTCCGTTTCCCTATTTTTTCTAACATACCATGAGAAGTATCAAAAACCTTGACTATATGTACTTTTTTAGTATTGAACAAACATAACAAAAAACTCCTTAAGCAAACACAAACAGTTATACCTCAGGGGCTATCATTGCACTTGTAGAGATACAGACAATATACGGTAAAACCTCTGATTTGTCTGCTCGATATAACAAGGACAGTGAACAGAAATTACAATGTGAAATTAAGTTTTAATTTTGGATGAAAAAAATCAGTTAATTTCATATATTCTTAATAATATTTTCTGAAAATAAAGATTTGCTCTCAGATCTTCAGACTAGAAAAAAATAGCATAAATACAATCGTCTCTAAGTTATTATAATTGACTCTATATTTCATTACTAGTTCTTTCACTGAAATTCTGTACTATTAGTACATATACCTGTATATATATGTGAGCTTGCTTGTGACAGAACAGCTGTAAGAAATCAGATGTTAATGTCCTTCCTTCTACCTATCAGTTTACCTTTAGACCTCAGGCCTCAACAGGCACTTTATTATTTTTTCACTTCAGTCAATTATTTCCCTCGAGTAATGGACAGAAGTCAGATGATGGCACTGATTTTTGGATCTATCAGCAGTCTGATGTGGTTCACCGAGTTCCCCCATGGTTCAGCTCTGTGGCCAATAGCAAAAGTGGGGAATACAGTCTGAGGAGTTTGTCTTTTTGCACACTTCAGGTGTGATCAGACAGCTGGGATAGGGAAGTGGCAGCACATTATGAGATCTCCCACCTCGTTCTGCCTCCTCTCTTGTTCAGCGTGTGCGTGGTGGATTCGGCCGCACTTGAGGCTGCCTGTCTGTCCAAACTAGTTTGAAGACCACACTTTGCTTTCTGCATCCTCTCTGAACACAGGTCTGACAGTCTGCCTGGAGTCACGGTTACAAGCCTAATTAGGATCCTCAGTAACATCAGGCTGGATGCCACTATCTAAACAAGATTAAAACAAAGATTGATGAAATGGACAACGAAAAAGTACTTTCAACCCAAACCTAGCACTTGACAACACGGATACTTAAATGCCCTAATATGGATGCCTGACAGAAAGACAGTAATGTTTTCTCTCCAATGAAAGACCCACAACCATAATACACCAGGATGAAACATAAAGCATACATCTTAGAAGTAAATTCAAAAGCTAGTCAGAAGAAGGACAGCTTGAAAAAAAGCTCAAATAACTGCAGAAGATGTAGATATTTTAAAATCTGGGTTTAATTCCAGCTTAGAATGAAACCCAAGAGTTTTGAAATGTTATATTTCAGAGCCCAGGTTTTCAGGTAGTCTGCCCAACTGTCTTAGAACCACAGACCAGTGGAAACCTGAATTTTTTGAAGAGGAAAAACCTCTTACCTGGTTTCAGTCAGGATTTGAGCTCTTAAAGTCAATGAAGTTTTTCCAACCTTTAACTAATTTACAGAAACCATGGGCTTTATTCCTTAAACACTGATTCCAACAGCAGTGTACTGCTGGCATGATTTCTGTACTACAAGCACACTTTTTGGCTTCTGTATGTGTTAGACAAATATTATGTGAAATAGTATATAAATAAAACATGCTTTTATTTTATAATTTTATAATTATTAAATTCCACTCCTTAAGGCAAACTGTTAAAAATGATGTAAAAAGAAATAATCAAAGAAGCACAAATCAGATCCACATTTACGTTTCTACCATAAGGATGCATCAAAGAATAAACAGAGGATATGAAGTGTGGTATAACTTACACATTTTAAGTGTACATTTTAACCAGTTGGCAAGTGTATTCTGCAGGCTCTTCTCTGCGCTGCTCTGTAGAATACAGCCAAGCTCCGTGACTTGGCTATTCCCATGCTAGCTAAATACTTTTAGCTTGAAGGCGCACAGTTCAAACCTGGCTGGTGGTTATCACACACTGGTCCTTCAAAGTTGCCCAGTTTAGAGTCTGACAGACAATTACACTGAGGAAGGGCTGAGCATGCACCACCTACCCTCCAGACTACTATCTAACTTCATCTGAGGCCAAGTCGACAGAACATTCAAGAAATAGATCTTCATTAAGAAGGCAAAAGTGACGTAAATATTTTAAAAACCCACAGAATAGTTTACAGCCAGACTGACACACGGGATCACACTCTGAAGAGGCCTAGGAGCTACTGCACAGCTCAGGTTTGAAGAGCGCACATCAGTTTGAACAGTTGAAGAGATGGAAAGTTGTATTTTGCCCTTGATTGAACGTTAAAACACCTGGAAAAGTTCTGACCTGAAGTACTCTCAGGCTTCCATGATGTACGTCTCTATCTTGTTATCACCTGGAGTAGTTGCAGGGTTCTCCATGAAGCATGAATTCTGTAGCCCCTCTTTCCCAAAAGGAAAACTTCACTACTACAGTATTTTTTTACGAAAAATGTGTTTATCTCTAAAAGGTACAAGGGCTCTCAGGATGCATTATCTCTCTTTTTTTCATAGGTATCCAGGCAGTTCAAACATGAACTCTGTTTTAAGGGAATCACGTATGAAAAACTTCCACTCCTCAGAGCATCTCAAAATGCCAAGTATGTTTTTTTTGAAAGTCTGTTTAAATTACAAATTATGGGAAGTTACTTTCATTGCTGGTTGACTGAAACTGAAGAAAGCTTGAATCATCCACATCACTGTCCCTTTTCCTTCCCCTTCTTCCCCCTTAGCACATCTCACTTCTTCAATGCAAAAATAGCTAATAACATACATAATAACCTGTGGGATGCTTTTCCACTATAATCCCATAGAGAAATGCCCAGTCACACAATGAGGATCAGTCTACTTCCCTATGCTAAGGCAAGCTGGCACTACCTGAAGGCCTTCTTAAGGACTGTCTCCAACCACCTGAGGAGAAGGAGTTAAAAGGAGCCCCTGCTCTGGTGCCTTTACAACTAAATGATTGTCTTATGTGAACCACTCTTCTAGGCTACCTCATTTATCAAAATCCTAAAGAAAGTTGACAAAAATCTCTCTCTTTATTTAATCTCTTCTGAATTTGTATCCATCTAACTACTCCGTATTGCTGGCTCAGAAGTCAGATAAAACACAAAAGCTCGAACAAAAGAGACTCTTTTAACACAACAGGCCAATAGCATTATCTTGAAAATTTCCTTTTCCTCTTTTTCTCTCTCCTCGTTTTTTCATCATGTCCAGCCACTGCTGCTTAATTTAATTTGTACTGACAGCATAAACTCCAATTGCTTCTCTTTTTTTATTTGCTCTGAAATATTGGAACTTCTGTAAGATAAAAATATTTATCTATCTTAAGATAAACACTGATTCCCTCCCCCAGCAAATCTCACATGGTTCTCAAAATAATATTTCAAGAAACCTTAACAGTCTGGAGTATCGTATCATTTTTCAGACTTTGTTTCAGAAAATTATAGAATCACAGAGTGGTTTGGGTTGGAAGGGACCTTTAACAATCATCTAGTCCAATCCACCACTGACCGCCCCTTCAATGTTCAGGTTCATCAGTTACCACGTATCACAACCAGTAGCAGAGCTAACTGATGGGTCACCACTGAACATGCCAGGAGCTAAAAAGAATGAAGTCTAAATCCCAAAGAAGGGCACTCGGCGATTTCATGGCAAGTTCCGTCCTGGGGGATTCTGAAGGGGTAACTCCATGTTATGCACTAGCTACTTTTTCATTTTGCTACGCTTTTTGCATTCAAAGGAAAACATTTTTGGCAGCTTACACCAGAGAATCTGATCTCAGAAAGCTTTATGTTACTAACATCCCAAAAGCAGGTTAGCCTAACATGCACACTTTAGTACCTGTGCAATTAGCTTTTTCATGAGAGGTCTATGGGTTTTTCATTGCAGAATTTAGGTTTATTGACAGCTTTAGTAGCACTGACTGCCTAGTCACTTGTAAGTGAAGATAAAATGAGTGAACCTGTCAAGAAGGCATAGGGCTCTTAGTAAAAGATAGGCCCCCTAGTGTGAATGACATAGGAAACCAGTAGATAACATGTTTTTACAAAATCAAAGCAATTCTTTTTACATCTATTGTCACAATCAGCAAAAGCAGCTGTTGTTTTCATCTCAGAAGTTCTGATATGAGTAACAACCATTAATTAATATTCTATTTGAAATTAGAGAATCTAGACAAAAAAACCCCCACTAAATATTTTGAAATCATTTATAAATAAACTAAATAATACAATTCCTAGCTAGGGAAAAATTATATGGGGAGGTGAGAAATTAATATTACCTAAAACTAAAATCAGCTCTTGATAACAGCAGTCCACAACTCCTTACATTTTGTGGAGACCACAAAGTCAGCAACTGTCTGCTAAGTACTTCCAAAATACAAAATTCTTACAACAGTCTTCAAAAACATCACTGCTGATTATGAAGAGTCCACAGAAGCAGGCTGAATTATGAGGTACCCATAATTACAGCAATTGGTTCTACTGAGGTACTAAGCTTTTTTATGAATGTATTGTTAATCTATTTGCAGATAATGATCCAATTTGGTTGACCAAATTTTAAAATAAAGAATTTAAATTGACATGAAGATTACTGAAGCATATATGGCAAAAACGTTACACCCAGAATAAAACTACAACATACATACTGACAAAAAGGAAAAAAACATGGGAGGTCCTGCTCAGCTAGATTTCCTAAGTAAATTCCCAGCAAACACTATGAAAGAAGTGATAGGGTATAAACTTCTAGTTTTATTTTAGAGCAGACTAATTACATAGATTCATCAGTGCCACAGGGAACATTTTTGAAACAGAAGGAAAAAATTGACTAAAATGAGGAAAACTATTAGTAAATAGATGGACAAAACAATTTAGATATTATTGATTATGAGTCAACTAACTGTGCTTCAGGGTTAGAAACATTCTGACACTGAATTTTCATAGTAGTTAAGAAATCATCTATATTTTAGGGAAACCTAGGTAAGCTAGTGCATTGGCTGTACTTCTATTTACCGGTGGGAAGGAAGGAGGCAGAACAGTGCTGCCAATCAGGTAACATGACTTTTGAGGAAGAACTGGATTTGAAATAGTTTTGTCAGATCTTATCTCCACTTTAAGTTAATCCTCTCCAGCTGTCACTTTATTTCAAAAAGACACTCATCCTGTGGCAGTCAATCGCATATTAGTTTTGCAGATGTTCAGAGTGGGCTTATTATAACACCTACATGAATCGGCCACCCTCGGTTCTGCGGAAAATATGTACTGACTGTCTCTAACAATGTGCATGTAATAGCTTTGTTCTGTTAATGTGTCTTCTATCTTTTATTTATTATGTTTGGCTGGTTGAAGCAATTTGCTCTCTATGGGAAGACATTTGTCTCTCAAGAGGATCACAACAGAGGTGTTTATGGGGAAGTTATAAAGGAAGGGAGGAAGGATAAGCAGTAACCATGGCTATCAGATCCAATTAAAATCCCTGGCATAACAACAGGAGAATATAATTAACTATGATAGCAACTTAAGAAAGCAGGACAAAGAATAGTCAACACAAATAAAAGAAAAGAATTATTAAATCTTAAAAGATCATGGGAGGTCAGCCCCTCAGTTATTTGTTTTAATCCAGAAAACAGCATACACAGCAAGCTCCCAAAGAAGAGAATATCAATGACAGTCATTAAAAGCCATGTAGAATAACAGAAAGAAATTTATAGGAAAGCGCAACCAAGCAGTTGTCTGCACAACAGCAAATATTATGAGATTCTCATAATGTACATAATACATCCTCTACTCAGTACTTAATCACTAATACGCCTTTCCTCTCAAACACACTAGCAATTAAACTATAGTTTCCATAAATATTTGTAATAAATTATTTATGAAACTGTACTGAATTTAAAGAGTTGCGCTTAGACTCGTGAATCTGCATTCCAAGTTACAGACTGGGTTGGAGAGAGAGTTAAGGGTACATGAAGAGATTTAAAAGCGCATTAAGTAGTTCCAAAATTCAGAAGATGAGACTAGGTTAAATCAAAGAATGGTGGTCAAAGCTTTCATATAGCAGAGTGTTCTTCTAGTTTATTATACTCCATGATGAACTTAATTGTATAAATTCTGACGTCATATATTTGTACTGAGATCAAAACACAAAGCAATTATAATCACACAAACTGTCATGCATACGTCTATATCACGAATGTATCAGCATTTTGTATTAACAAAATAAGTTTTGTTTTTATAAATGAAATACTACACTACAGCTTTTGCTGTCAACACCAGAGGGGTAGGCCTGGTTCACATCTGGCAATTGTGCTGCCCTCTGGCACAGGCTAGAAACCAGTCTTATGTGAATATCCACCTACAATAAATGCCACATCACTAAACACCATCAAGCCAAAATTAAGAAAATCCAGAAAGACGGAAAATGCAGAGATACGCTGTGACTTTCTTAAGTTGTAAAACACAGAGATGCTCCAGTTCCTATTGACTTTGGACACAAACTTCAATGAGCAACTCCTTATACCACTCAAACCCACAGTAAACGACATAAAAGCACAGGCAACCATGGTATGATCCACAGGATATATTGGTACCACCAGACTTGTAACATCAGGCAGACTTTTGTCTCACTTTTCACACCACAAGCATATGACACATGGCTGATTGCAAGATGAGCACGCCTGTGCCCTGCTGCTTCTCAGCTGCTGTTATTACCAACCCTAGTTAAAAAACAAAACCATCACACACCCAACTCAAATGTGCCAGCTGAGCTCCAGCCTATTGATGTGCAACCTTACTTTTAACTAAAGGTATAACCCTAGTTCTAAAATTTCTGTCGGTGCAAAGGACCTGCAGATGGTCTCCAGCTCCTTTCCTTCTACATCCAGGCCCTCTGCATTTGGATAGGTTTCTCACAATGCTTCCTTTTCATTTTTAATACCAAAATATCCATCTTAGCTACAACAAGCACTGCATTCTGCCCTAAGAACCCCAACACTATGTTGTGAACCTGAATTTCACTCTCCTGATACTTTCCTGAAAATACAGAAGCAGAAAGGATTGCTTTAGTCATGGTAACAACACATATAATACAAATCCCTTTGAAGCTGACTTATGTCAGCAGCGAGACCTACTTTCCTCTTTCATTTTTCTGTAACTAAGATGCTTTATCTTTGAACTTGCGCCCTACGCAAGGGCATACAAAATCTATAGCAACATCGCTCTGATCATCAAGCATAGGAAAAAATAACAGGAATTTTCACATCCAGCCATTCAGCCTTCAGCTGGATGGCCTATTCTCAAGGCTCTAAGAGCATAAAAAGTGAAGCAATTGGACTAAATGGTAAATCCAAGAACTTTCTCAGATTTCTAAATGAAAGGTAAAATCTAGAATTCTCTAAGACCTCCAATTCCTTTCTTGCAGATTAAAAAAACAAACCAAAACCAAAACCCACAAAACCAGTGAAGACTCTTCTGCTATATTTAAAGCATGAAAGTTTCAACTTGTTCAGCGTTCTGAACATATTTTCTGAACAGCCCTTTACCAGAGATTTTGAAGATCCTATGAAGTAAAAAAATCCTTTAAGTCTCTAGCTCAATTTGCAGCTATAAATTCTGTGTATAATGCTCAAGAAAGACAAAAAAAGAGGATATATTTCATTACGTTGTCATTAACAACAACAAATTACAGTGTAACACATTGAATGGCATTTATTCCACCACAAGTTATGATGCAGAGAATGGATTTGAAAAAGGCAAGCATGCTGTACATGCTTTAAAAAGGTTGGTGAGAAAGACAATCTTAAAGATTAGAGAATTCAGCTTGCTTATAAGAAAGAGCAGCAAACAGTCACTGAGAGAAAAACAGAAGCAGTCAAGTTCATACGGCAGCTGCTGCTTCTTCACTTTCATCAGTGACACCTAAAAGAAAACTGCTTGAACAACTGTTGCCTTTAGAGACTTGTATTTTATGTAAATAGGATTGTTTAAAAATTCCCAGAGATTGTGAATGAGCTTTCACAAAGAAAATACTGAAAATCTCTGAAAGAGATGAACCTTCATATGTGCATGATGAAAAATTTATCTTCTTTCCACAATTACTAGTGTCAACTAGCTACCAGCTATTAGCTACTACTACACTCAGCAGTGCTCAGAAAATTATGATGTACATAAAAATATGACCAACCATTAAGTCACCCCTCAGCCTAAGGGAAAATCCAACAGGCTTCCCAGAAGACCTGTGGATACTCTTCCAGTTCATCACTGGATCAGTTCATCACTGCTGAATTCAGCTGAAAATCCTTTCATATTCAATCTCCACGTTGACCTGACAAGAAGAAAAGCTTTCAAAACATAAAACTCAGGGTGGGCTTTAGATAATAGGTGAATATACTTTTACTTTTGCAGAAAAAATACAGAAGTACACAAATGTTACTACTTAGCTTGTCTTTCTGTCAGGTGGAGAAGTAATGAAGTGTGATTGAGTAACATGTTCCAAAGTCACATAGCACTCATGCGGCAGTAGAAGAGAATCCAGCATTCCCAAACCCCAATTTGATGCTTGTTTTTGAATGTACCAGTGACTGGCAGCCTACAGCATGCATGTAAAAGGCAAACCAGCAGATTTGAAATGGAAGAAGCTAATAGCTGAGCTACAAATTCCGCCATGCTGCAAACAGAGGCAAAGTACCACTAGCAACATGCAGTTAAAGGATGCATTTAGATGATTATGTCTTCTCCAGAGCTAATTATGTTGACTTGATATGTGGAGTCTTCCACTTGTCCCAGCTATGTGTGTTATCTGTCCACTGCCATCTGCTCCCACTGGAAACTACGGAATTTTTGACTACAGACAAGATAATTTTCTTTAATAATACGAGAAGAACAAAACAACTAAGTGTTGTCATAATATTCCTTAAGATAGATGTAAAACCTAATGAGCACAGAATCACAAAATTAGGTTTAAAAAAAAAAAAGACAAAAAAAAAGACACTGAGCTTTCATGAACTTTGTGGACACAAAAAAGCTGAACAAATCTCCTGGAGAAGTTGAATAAACTTTCCTAATTCACAGCAAATAAGTTGCTTAAAGAAATAAGCCTGTTCAGAGTGCTCTTTAACACTAAAGCAAATCCCTGTCTTTATGCAGCACATCACAGATCATTTAGATCTAATAAGGTCTAAAGATGAATCCTAGTAAAATAATAACTATGTCATTATATGAAGAAAAATGTATTTTTGCAGATGTTTAAGTTAAAAATGATCTAGTATTTTCAACAGAAGAATAATAATCACATATAATAAAAACCAGGACACTTGCCACTAAGAATAATCTCATTTCACAGAATAAATGTTACTTCTCATTCTATTCACAGTAATCATTAGAAAAAAACATAGTGAAGATTCAATAACATAAGGCATTTTAAAATTATATTTGCTTATTAAACACTCACATTCCTCTTTCTTTTTCACTTGCCCACTACATGGCAAGAATTTTTCAGTACTTCATTTATATGCTTTATATGATTTTCCCTGTCTATTTTAACATTTCACGTATAAGAGTTTTTTATTCATGGAAGTAGTAGTGTAGCTTCTCTTCAACCAAGGTAACTTTATTTTAGTACTGGTTCACATCAGCTTAGGGTAGAAAAAATATATTTTGTAAAATTCATTCATAGTAGATCATACTAATCATAGAACATTTTCAGTTGGAAGACACCTTCAAGATCATCAAGTCCAACCTTTTCCTAGCCCTATCAACACCACTGAACTATGTCCCTCAATGCAACATGAACCCGTCTCTTAAACACCTCCAGGGATGGTGGCTCAACCACCTCCCTGGGCAGCCTGTTCCAATGCCTGACAACCCTTTCAATAAAGAAATTCTTCCTAATATCCAACCTGAACCTCCCCTGGGGCAACTTAAGGCAATTTCCCCTTGGCCTATCACTCGTCACTAGGGAGAACAGACCAACCCCCACCTCGCTACAACCTCCTTTCAAGTAGTTGTAGAGAGCGATAAGGTCTCTCCTCGATCTGCTCTTCTCTAGGCTAATCAGCCCCAGATCCCTCAGCCTTTCCTCATAAGACTTGGGTTCTCGGCCCTTTCCCAGCTTGGCAGCCACCTCTGTACCCTCTCCAGCACCTCAATGTCCCTCTTGTAGTGAGAGGCCCAAAACTGGACACAGTACTCGAGGTGAGGCCTCCCCAAAGCCAAGTTCAGGGGCATGATCACCTCCCTGCTCCTGCTGACAACACCATTCCTGATCCAGGATGCTGTTGGCCTTCTTGGCCACCTGGGCACATTGTGCTGTGAGGAAACCACTTGTAATCAGCTGCCAACTGGATTTAACTCCATTGACCAAAATTCTCTGGACTCAGTCACCCAACCAATTTTTCACCCAGCGAAGCATATGCCCATCCAAGCCAAGAGTAGTCAGTTTCTCTAGGAGAGTGCTGTGGGCAACAGTGTCAAATGCCTTACTAAAGTCAAGATAAATGACATCCACACCTTTTCCTTCATTCAGCAAGCAGGTCACCCAGTCATAGCAGGAAATCAGGTTTGTTAAACAGGATGTGTCATTCGTAAACCATGCTGACTGGTCCTGATCACCTGCTTGTCCTGCACGTGCTGCTGAATGAAACACAGGATGATCTGCTCCAACAGCTTCCCTGGAATTGAAGCCAAACTGACAATCCTGTAACTTCCCGGATCATCCTTCTGTCCCTTCTTAGAGAAGAATGTTTTATCGGCTGACTTCCAATCAGCTGGGACATGCTGCCTTCCAATCAGCTGGGACCTCCCCAGTCTGCCAGGACTGCTGAAAAATGATGGACAGTGGCTTGGTGAGCACCCTTGCCAGCTCTCTCAGGACTCTAAGATGTACCCCATCTGGCCCCATAGATTTTTGGGTGTTGACATGGAGCAGCAGGACCCTGACCATCTCCTCCTGGATTATGATGGGGACATTGTGCGCCCGGCCCCTGTCTTTTGGCTTGTGTGGCTGGCTTGCCTCAGTACAGGTGTTTCTATTACTGAAGACTGAGGAAAAGAAGGCATTAAGCACCTCAGCCTTATCCTCATCTTTTGTTTATTTTTATTTATATTTATATTTCCCCCTGGGTCTAGCAGAGGATGGAGGCTCTCCCTGGTCTTTCTTTTGTTATTAATGCATTTATAGAAGCTTTTCGTGCTGTCCTTTACTTTCGAAGCCAGATTAATTTCTAGCTGGGCTTTGGGCCTTCTAATTATCTCCCTGCATGACCTAACTCTATCCTTGTACTCATTATGAGTGTCCTGCCCTTTCTTCCATAGGCCATAAACTTTTTTTCCCTGATTTTGAGACAAATGTCCCTATTCACCTAGGGCAGTCTTTTATGCCACCAGCTTGTCTTAAGGCTCGTGGGGATGGCCTGCTCCTGTGCCTTTAAGATTTCCTCCTTCCTTCCAGCCTTCCTGGACTCCTATACCCTTCAAAACTGACTCCCAAGGGATTCTATCAAGTTACTGATGCCTAAAAGCTAAATAATCTTAATTTTGTTTGAAAATTAATATAGACAAATAAAATGGCACCTACTGATATTGGTACAACAAGCACATCTGCATACGCACAAGTCAACATACAGGACTTGTTGTTACAACTCTCTAATTTGGAAGCTGCTAGTTTTGTTGAATATACATTTTAAATAATTACAACAAAGTTCTGCGATGCATGCGAACTTAAGTTTAATTAGACATTTAACAGTAAACACTTCCAGTATGTCTAGCGTAATCACTTGTCTACTTGAAGTCCTGACATTATGTGGCTCAGTAGCTTCAAGTCTACTATAGAACGGAGCCTTTGGAATAATAAATTGTTTGTATTTTTAATTACACAAAACATAGTGTACCATGAACTGAATAGCAGTACTCTTTCAAGTATGGGACTGACAACACTCATTGCATTGATGGCTTGAAATTGTCAAGCCCTCACAAAAGCTTTGTTGGCTGATACACAATGCCAATGTTCTGAAATTTTTGCTAGATAAAGCACTGAATCATGCTACTGCAACTGCAGTTCACAAAGAAGTGTTTTTGACTCCTTCTGTAAGAGGTCACTACTGCTGCAACAGAACTGAGAGAAGGGACTTAGCAAGGGGCAGCAAAGTATCCTGTCATATCTGCCAAGTTTGCTGCTGAGGTGGCAATCCCCACACCAAGGGGAAGAACTGACAGCTGGAGGTGGTCACCTAGACCAAGGTCTTCCAGAGCTTGCCTGTCGAAAATCCAGCAAAATCCTTGGCTGATTTTAGGGGTCTTTCACCTATGCCTCACTGAATTTTCAATGTGTAAAGCCTTCTGCTAGTTGACAATTTTCCTCTATATCTAAAAAACCAAACCAGCTGAATTATTCCTCCCTTGTAGTCTTGTTATCAGCTCCTGGATGTTCTTTGCTCAGAACACATTCATATTTCTGCACACCGTTGATAAGGTAGTTTCCTTAGCTAAACAGAAATAATGTTGTAAGTAGAGATGCACTGACAACATTCTGGCCCCACTGAGGACACCTGGCTTACTTCCTATAGTCCTGCTTCTCAAAATTGCTTTTTTATCCCCAGAACCTCCATTGCAGTCTCAGTTTCCTGGCCTGTTCCTCCACTTACTCAGCCTTCTCACACTGGGCTTTGGAAGTCCTTACTCTGCAAGTCAGGCAGGTTTCTCTTTTCACTTTTCTAAACCTTCCTGCCAAGGCCAACATGGTGACACAGATTTTCTTGGCCCAATGAGTCCCTGCTCTTTTGCTAAAGCACTAGGTGATTTTTTTTTGTTTTCCACCACTTTACCCTGACTTTTTCTCTCACACTGATCTGACAAGAACATCTTCCTTTTCCCCTGTATGGCTTTTCATATCCTACAAGTTCATCACAGATCAATAATCAAGCGCAAAAAACCCCACCCCAAAATATAAAGCAAACAAATGGCTAACAGTTCACATCAGTCACCAGTACTGTCAGGTAGCATAGCAATTTTTAAGCAAGATGGTTGGTTCTGAGGTGCTGTTCAGTAATCACAGAAGTTTCCCTGGGAATATTTTCCTTCCTCTGTGGGACCTGGGTGAATATTTGAGGGTAGAGAAAGTCCTCATGCTACTGAAAAAAATACCCGAACAAGTCACCAGTATACCCTTGGCAAAAGACCTACCCAGGTGCTGCCCTAACTGACTCAGAGAGAGGTCTCAGCCTCTGCTAGCTCCGTACCTGTGCACTCCTTAGCCCCGCTGAATCTCACTGTCAGCAGATTTTTTTTTCCTTCTGCCTCTCCATCCCCAGATCAAAGCAAAGAAGGATATCAGCAAATTTGGCTGGCCCCTCCCTCTTGCTTTACATGAATCCTTTAGCAAGTAAGAAGAGATGCTGTGATACTTGCTCCCAAGTCTTCCTGCCTTTCCATGCCCTACAGAGGGTAAATTAATACATAACAGTTAAAGAAAAGATGTTTTATCGCTATAGCCAGAACAGTGTATTTACATCTTAATCTCCATTTTCTTGAGTATACAAGTATAGATGTCATCTCTGCAAGCTCTAGAGATACAAAAGCTAGAGAGAAACAAATTAAAAAAGCAATTCCACTTTAAAAAAACAAAAACAAACTAACTTCATTATGTTCTTTCTTAAAGATAAGAATTTCAAAGAGTCAGAACAAAGATAAATTCTACCACAAGGAATCTCCAGTTGACAGACTGCCTATTTACACAGGCCAGTGTCTGACTGTTTACCCTGGAAAAGTTGTTACTTGCATAGTAATCAAGCCCATGCTTACTACAGCTGTTGCAGAGTGAATGAACCCTCTTCTCAGCTAAACAATGAGGGGGTTCAGCCAAATCAGTCATCTAAGAAGGGACCAAGCAGCACAGACTATGTGAGGTCTGGGGAGAGAGGCTGACAGCTGAATCCAGCTAGGCAGCCAAAAGCATCTCCTGGGCAGAAAAGCCATAAAAAATTCCAAGGGCTAGACTACATATGCGGTTGCTCCTTATTAACTTTGTAAGTTTTACATGCTAAATCCACTAGGATTCACTGAATTTCCAAGTTAAATGGATCACATACAAGACAGTCTTTGGAATAAGCATGTCCACTCTTGTATTGTTTAGGAATATCTTAAACCGTTGGCAGTCCATCAGCTTTAGAACTTGTTGGCCCACACCGTACAGCTGCTGGTTCAACTGCAAAATAACAGTTTTAAATACACATTGGCAAAGACACCCCAGCAAATTTCTCCTTGCATAGACACTGAGTGTTGGAACTCAGTGGCTGTGCAGAACATTCCCTGCCACCAAAACAAAAAATAAAGGACTAATCATACTTTTATTTGAGTAATTTTTCCTACTGAGAGCTCCTGCTACCAGTTTTACCGGTCACATACACTCTAAATAAATGCTGTTATGCTGGCAAACCCTGTAAAGCAGCATCTGATGTGAGACTCTCTCTCTGAACCCCCCACACAAAAGAAGGCAATGCCCTTCTTGTAGTCTGACAGTCTCCAGGAAAAGAGAAACATTAGAAAATTTTGATTGTTGAGGTTTTTTGTGTTTGGTTTTGGACTTTTTTGAGGGATGAGGACTGTGGTTTTGTTTTAGTTGTTTTTTAGTTACTTTTTCCATTTTTTTTTGTTTTGAGCAGCTGATGCCAAAATGAGAACTCTAAACTATTTACTTTCTTGACAACACATACAGGGCAACTTCAAAAGATGACAATGACTTTGCTATTATGCTCAAAAGTGTGCAAAAATAAATTATAATGAAAGCATATTTTTTTTAAGAAAAAAAAGAGGAACAATACAGGAGTTTTGCTTCATATAGTTATTGTAGTCAGAGCCCTGAATTTTGCTGCTTTCAGGTTGAATATGTTAGAATGATACCTACTGAAAAATGAAACATTTGTGACTTTGGTGAATAAGGCATTGCAGATATTTGGACAAAGTAGGAAACCCTCATTATTCAGATATAGCAAGCTTCAGTGTGCAATGAGAACAGCAGAATGCCTAGCCAAAAAAAACCCAAACAAAACCAAACAAACCCCAAAAAACCTGAAAAGACCAGCTCAAAAAGTCAAAAATAAACAAAAAAGCTCTCTTGTAACTAATGTTCCTAAAAGGCATTCACTTGAGAATACAAATGCAGAGTTAGTTTTTAAACCTGGATTTCTAAAGACCTAGGCAATAGGAAAGTATTTTCATAAGGAATATATTTTCAACCATTAGATGATGATGAAGAAGATACATGCATGTAAAAAAAACACAGATGAAACAGCACAGTGCTTTGTAAGAAGAGCCATGCTGCTCATTTAAAAAAATTATACAAGTCATAGTCAAATGCGATATGCAAGTCTTCCATCCATAGCGCTTGCTTTTTTTTTTTAAATACATAAGCTTTACTTTAGCCTATTATCTTCAGTTTTTCATTCAGATCCAATCCTTTCTAAACTCCATTACCTTATTACTATTCAGTGGCACAAAACAGATCATTATCGAACACGATTTCATATTAAAATGACATGCCTATCAAGTAAACACATTATTTCCACAAATACATAACTGGATGCTATTAAAATTGTCAGTTGTAAATATTTTTTAGTGAGGAACACAATGAGCAAGGAAATAGAGATAAAATATCAGTAAGCTTCAAACAGAACTTTGAGGGCTAATTCTTCTGCATATTTACCAAATGCTTTTCTTCACAAAGAATGCTGTTCTGTATGCACATTTACGAGCATGAAAAGACACCCTTGCATGATGATCTTTGAAGAGAGAGTATTTAAATTTTTAGTTGGAGTATTTGTTGTATTTTGGGGGGTGTTTTTGTTTTTGTTTGTTTGTGTTTTTTTTTAACGAGGTCAAGAAAACTGCATCTTTTGACAAACAGCTGCAGTCTTGATCAATAAAACAAGAAGTTACCGGTGATAAACACATACCTCTGTTATGAATGATTTGGCTGTCGAGGGGTTCATTATAAGAATAGCCCGTCTCAGAGTATCCCGGGAG